>NW_022143717.1:0-24128 GCF_007565055.1 Rhinopithecus roxellana
ATCTTTTATACGTGTATATTTATGTCTATATTTTATACCTATATCTATTATATTTTTATGTCTATATTTTATCCTATATCTATTATATCTATTATGTCTGTATTTTTAACTATAACTATTATATCTCTTTTCTGTATTGTATTCCTATATGTATTATATCTATTATGTCTATATTTCATACCTATATCTATTATACCTATTATGTCTATATTTTATACCCAGATCTATTATATCTATTATGTCTATATTTTATTCCTATATCAATTATGTCTATATTTTATACCTATATCTATTAAGTCTATATTTTATACCTATATCTATTTTATCTCTTACGTTTTTATTTATACCTATATCTTATTATATCTATTATGTCTAGTTTTATACCTATATCAATTATAACTATTATGTCTATAATTTATATCTATATCTATTATATCTATTACGTCTATATTTCATACCTTCATCTATTATATCCATTATGTCTATATTTTATACCTATATATTATGTATATTATGTCTATATTTTATACCTATACTATTATAACTATTATGTCTATATTTATCCCTCTATCTCTTATACCTATTATGTTTATATTTTATAACTATCAATTATATCTATTATGTCTATATTTCATACCTATATCTATTATGTCTATTATGTCTATATTTATACCTATATCTATTATGTCTATATTTTATACTTATATCTATTATGTCTTTATTTTATACCTATATCTATTACGTCTGTATTTAATACCTATATCTATTATATGTATGATGTCTATATATTATACTTATATCTATTTTATACATTATGTCTATATTTTATTCCTATATCTATAATATCGATGATATCTATATTTTATAAATATATCTATTACATTTATTATATCTATATTTTATACCTATACATATTATAGCTACATTTTATTCCTACATCTATTATATCTATTATGACTATATTTTATACCTATATATATTATATCTATTATGTCTATATTATATACCTATATCTATTATACCTATTATGTCTAGATTTTATACCTATAACAATTTTATCTATATTTTATACTTATATCTATTGTATCTGTTATATTTATGTTTTATAACTATATCTGTTATATCTATATTTTATACCTATATCTATTATAACTATTATATCTATGCTTTATACCTATATTTATTATATATATATTTTATCCCTATATCTATTATATCTATTATATCTATATTTTACACGTATATCTATTTTATCTATATTTTATACCTATATCTATTATATCTATTATGTCTATATTTTATACGTAATATCTATTATGTCTATTATGTCTATATCTTATACCTATATCGATCATATCTATTATGTCTATATTTCATACCTATATCTATTATATCTATTATGTCTATATTTTATAAATATATCTATTATATATTGTGTCTATATTTTATATCTATAGGTATATCTATTATGTCTATATTTATTACGTGTATCTATTATACCTATTAAGTCTAGATTTTATAATACCGATAACTATTATATCTATTAAGTCTACATTTTCTAACTATATCTATGATATCTATTAAGTCTATATTTTATATTTATATATATTATATCTATCATGTCTCTATTTTATACCTATATCTATTATAACTATTATGTCTTATTTTATAACTATATCTCTTATATCTATTATGTATATATTTTATACCTATACCTATTACGTGTATATCTTATACCTATATATATTATATCTATTATGTCTACATTTTATACCTATATCTATTATATCTATTATGTGTATATTTATACCTATATCTACTATATCTATTATGTCTATATTCAATACCTATATCTATTATATCTGTATTTTCTACTTATATCTATTATATCTATTAAGTCTATATTTTATACATATATCGATTATATGTATTATGTCTTTATTTTATACCTATATCTATTATATCTATTATGTCTATATTTTTTACCTATATCTATTATATATATTATGTCTAAAAATTATACCTATATTTATTATGTCTATATTTTATACCTATATCTATTATATCTATTATGTCTATATTTAATACCTATATCTATTATATCTATATTTTATACCTATTTGTTTTATGTCTATATTTCATTCCTATATCTATTATATCTATTATGTCTATATTTTATACCTATATCTATTATGTCTATATTTTATACCTATATCTATTTTATCTCTTACGTTTATATTTTATACCTATATCTATTATATCTATTATGTCTATGTTTTATACCTATATCTATTATGTCTATATTTTATACCTATGTCTATTTTATCTCTTACGTTTATATTTATACCTATATCTATTATATCAATTATGTCTCTGTTTTATACCTATATCAGTTATAACTATTATGTCTATATTTTCTTCCTATATCCATTATATCTATTATATCTATATTTCATACTTCATCTATTATATCCATTATGTCTATATTTTATACCTGTATCGGTTATATTTCTTAGGTCTATATTTTATACCTATATCTATTATATCTCTTATGTCTATATTTTGCATCTTTATCTCTTATATCTATTATGTCTAAATATTATACTTTATTTATTATGTCTATATTTTATACCTATATCTATTATAACTATAATTTATACCTATATTTCTTATATCCATATTAATACCTATATCTATTATATCTATTAGATTTACATTTTATTATTATATCTATTACATCTATATTTTATACCTATGTCTATTATATCTATTATATGTATATTTTTTGACTATATCAATTATATCTATATTTTATACGTATATCTATTATATCCATTATCACTCTATTTTATACCTATATCTATTATATCTATTAGGTCTATATTTTATACCTATGTCTATTGTATCTATTATGTCTATATTTTATACCTATATCTATCAAATCTATTATGTCTCTATTTTATAACTATATTACGTATATCTATTATGTTTATATTTTATACCTATATCTATTATATCTATTATGTCTATATTGTATACCTATATCTACTGTATGTATTATGGCTATATTTTATAACTATATCTGCTATACCGATTATGTCTATACTTTAATCCTATATATATTATGTCTATATTTTATACCTATGTCTAGTATATCTATTATGTCTGTATTTATACCTATATTTATTATATCTATTGTGTCTATATTTTATACCTGTATCTATTATAACTATTATGTCTATATGTTATACCTATATCTATTTTATCTATATTTTATAACTATATCTATTATATGCATTATGTCAAAATTTTATGCCTATATCTATTATATCTCTCTATATCTATTGTATCTATTATGTCTATATTTTATACGTATATCCATAACTATTATGTCTTTATTTTATACCTCTCTTATATCTATTATGTCTATATTTTATACCTGTGTCTATTATATCTATTTTTTATACGTATATCTATTATATCTATCATATCTATATTTTATACCTGTATATATTATATCTATGATGTCTATATTTTATACCTATATCTATTATATCTATTCTGTCTATATTTTATACCTATATCTAGTATATCTATTATGTCTATATTTTATACCTATATCTATTATATCTATTATGTCTATATTGTATACCTATATCCATTATATCTATTATGTCTGTATTTTATACTTATATCTATTATACCTATTATGTCTGTAATTTATATATATATATTTTATCTATGATGTATATATTTTATACCTACATCTATTATATCTATTATGTCTATATTTTATACCTATATCTGTTATATCTATTACGTCTGTTTTTTATTCTAATATCTCTTATATCTATTATGTCTATATCTATTGTATCTATTATGTCTGTGTTCTATACCTATATCTATTATATCTATTATGTCTATATTGTATACCTATATCTATTATATCTATTATGCCTATATTTTATACCTATATCTATTATATTTATCATTTGTATATTTTATGCCTATATCTATTATATCCAATCTATCTATATTTATTACCTATATCTGTTATATCTATTATGTCTATATTTTGTACCTATAGCTATTATGTCGATTAGGTCTATATTGTATAACTACATCTATTGTATCTATTAGTCTATATTTTATAACTATATCGGTTATATCTATTATGTCTATATTTTATACCTCTATCTATTACATCTATTATATCTATTTTTTTATTCCTATATCTATTATAACTATATTTTATACCTATATTTCTTATATCTATATTTAATACCTATATCTATTATATCTATTAGATTTATATTTTATAATCATTTCTATTATATCTATATTTTATTCCTATATCTTTTATATCTATTATATCTATATTTTATGACTATATCAAATATATCTGTATTTTATACGTATATCTATTATATCTATTATATCCATATTTTATACCTATATCTAGTACATCTATATTTTATAACTTTATCTATCATATCTATATTTTAGAAATATATCTATTACCTCTATGTTTTATACCTAATTCTAATATATCTATTATGACTTTATTTTATACCTATATCTATTATATGTATTATGTCTGCATTTTATACCTATATCTCTTATATCTATTATGTCTATGTTTTATACCTCTATCTATTATATCTATTGTGTCTATATTTTATACCTATATCTATCAATTATGTCTATATTTTATACCTATATCTATTATATCTATTATGTCTATATTTTATACCATTATATATTATGTCTATATTTTATACCTATATCTATTATATCTATACTTTATAACTACATCTGTTATATCCATTATATAGATATTTTATACCTATATCTATTATATCTATATTTTATAACTATATCTATTATATCAATTATATCCATATTTTATACCTATATCTATTATATCTATATTTTATAACTATATCTATTATATCTATTATATCTATATTTTTTTCCTTTATCTATTATGTCTATCCTTTATACCTACATCTATTATGTCTATATTTTATACCTATTTATATTATATCTATGATGTCTATATTTTATAACTATCTATTATATCTATGATGTCTATATTGTATACCTATGTCTATTATATCAATTATGTCTATATTTAATTCCTATATCTATCATATCTATTATGTCTATATTTAACACCTATATCTATTGTATCTATTATATCTATATTTAACACCTATATCTATTATAACTATATTTTATACCTATATCTATTGTATCTCTATTTTACCCCTATATCCATTATATCTATTATATTTATTTTTTATAATTATATCTATATCTATATTTTCTTCCTGTATCTATTATATCTATTATATCTATATTTTATACCTATATCTATTATATCTATATTTTATACCTACATCTATTATATCCATTATGTCTATATTTTATACCTATATTTATTATATCTGTATTCTATACTGTATTTATTATATCTGTTATATCTATATTTTATACCTATATCTATTATATCTATTATGTCTCTATTTTATACCTATATGTACTATATCTATTATGTCTATATTTTATACCTATATCTATTATATCTATTATGTCTATATTTTATGCCTATGCCTATTATATCTATGTTTTATGCCTCTATCCATTATATCCATGTTTTATACCTACATCGATTATATCTATTTTGTCTAAATTTTATACCTATATCTATTATGTCTATTATGTCTATATTTTATACCGTTATCTATTATATTTATTCTGTCTACTTTTTATACCTATGTCTATTATATCTGTTATGTCTATATTTAATACCTTTATCTATTATAGCTATTATGTCTATATTTTATACCTATATCTATTATATCTATTATGTCCATATTTTATACCTTTATCTATTATAGCTATTATGTCTATATTTTATACCTATATCTATTATATCTACTATGTCTATATTTTATACCTATATTTATTACATCTATTATGTCTATGTTTTATACCTGTATCTTTTAAAACTGTTATGTCTATATTTTATACCTATATCTATTATATCTATTATGTCTACATTTTATACCTGTATCTATCATAACTATTATGTCTGTATTTTATACCTCTATCTATTATATCTCTATTTTCTAATTATATCAATTATATCTATATTTTTTAACTTTATCTATTATATCTATTATGTCTATATTTTGTCCCTCTATCTATTATATCTATTATGTCCATATTTTATACCTATGTGTATTATATCTATTACGTCTATTTTTTATACCTATATCTATCAAATTTATAATGTCTCTATTTTATACCTATTTTTGTTATATCTATTATGTCTATATTTTATACCTATATCTATTATATTTATTATGTCTATATTTTATACCTATATCTATTGTATGTATTATGTCTATATTTTATACCTATATCTATTATATCTATGATGTGTAATCTTTATACCTATATATGTTATGTCTATATTTTATACCTGTAGCGATTATATGTATTATGTTTGTATTTTATACATATATCTATTATATCTGTCTTTTATACCTATATCCATTATATCTATTATATCTATATTTTATACATATATCTATCATATCTATTATGTCTATATTTTATTCCGATATCTATTATATCTATTATATCTATATTTTATACTTATATCTATTTTAACAAAAAATTATACCTATATCCATTATATCTATATTTTTTTCTTATATGTATTATATCTATTATATTTATATTTTATAATTATATCTATTATATTTCATTCCTATATCTATTATATCTATTGTCTACATTTTATACCTGTATCTATTATATCTATTTTTTATACATATATCAATTATATGTTTTGTATTTATATTTTATGCCTATATCTATTGTATCTATATTTTCTACCTGTATCTATTTTATCTATTATGTCTATATTTTATATCTATATCTATCATATTTATTATGTCTATATTTTATGTCTATATTATGTCTATATTTTATACCTATATCTATTATATCAACTATGTGTATATTTTGTACGTATATCTATTATGTCTATATTTTATACCTATATCTATAATATCTATTACGTCTATATTTTATAACTGTATCGATTATATCTATTATATCTTTATTTTATACCTTTATCTATTATGTCTATTTTTTATACCTATATCTATGATATCTATTATGTGTATATTTTACACCTATATCTATTATATCTATTATGTCTGTATTTTATACCTATATCTATTATATCTATTATGTCTTAATATTATACCTGTATCTATTATGTCTATATTTTATACCTATATCTATTGTAACTATTATGTCTATATTTTATAACTATGTATTATGTCTATATTTTACACCTATATCTATTATATCTATTGTGTCTATATTTTATAACTATATATAATGTCTATATTTTATATCTATATCCATTATATATATTATGTCTTTATTTTATATCTGTATATATTATGTCTTCATTTTACACCTATATCTATTATATCTATTCTGTGTATATTTTATACGTATATTTATTGTATCTTTATGTCTATATTTTATACCTATATCTATTATGTCTATATTTTATACCTGTATCTACTATATCTATTATGTCTATGTTTTATACCTTTATCTATTATATTTATTATGTCTATTTTTTATACCTATTTCTATTATATCTATTATGTCTATAATTTATCCCTATATCTATTATGTCCATATTTTATACCTACATCTATTATATCTATTATGTGTATATTTTATACCTATATCTACTATATTTATTATGACTATATTATATACCTATATCTATTATGTCTATATTTTATACCTATATGTATTATATCTATTATGTCTCTAGGTTATACGTATATCTATTATGTCTATATTTTATAACTTTATCTATTATATCTATTATGTCTATATTTTATACCTATATCTCTTATATCTATCATGTCTATGTTTTATCCCTACATCTATTATATCTATTATGTCTGTATTGTATACCTATATCTATTATATCTATTATGTCTATATTTGATACCTATACCTATTATATCTATTATGTTTATATTTTATACCAATATCTATTATATCTATTATGTCTATATTTTATAACTATATCTATTATATATATTGTGTCTATATTTTAAACCTATATCTATTCTATCTATATTTTATACCTATATCTACTATATTTATTATGACTATATTATATACCTATATCTATTATGTCTATATTTTATACCTATATGTATTATATCTATTATGTCTATAGGTTATACATATATCTATTATGTCTATATTTTATACCTATATGTATTACATCTATGTCTATATTTTATCCCTCTATCTATTTGTCTATATTTTATACCTATATCTATTATGTCTATATTTTGTACCTATATCTATTATATCCATTATCTCTATGTTTTATACCTATATCTATTATATCTACTATGCCTATATTTTACACCTATATCTATTATATCTATTATGTCTATATTTTATTCCGATCTCTATGATATCTATAACTATTATGTCTATATTTTATACCTCTATCTATTATATCTATTTTGTTTAAATTTTATATCTCTGTCTATTATATCTATGATGTCTATATTTTATACATATATCTATTGTGTCTATTATGTCTATATTTTCTACCTATATGTATTAAGACTATATTTTATACCTATATCTATTATATCTATTATGTCTGTATTTTATACCTATATCTATTATATCTGTTATAGCTATATTTTTTCCGTTATCTATTATGTCTATATTTTATACCTATATCCATTATATCTACTATGCCTATATTTTATACCTATATCTATTATATCTACTATGTCTATATTTTATACCTATAACTATTATATGTATAATGTCTATATTTTATACCTATTTCTATTATATCTATCATGTCTATATTTTATACCTATAATTATTATATCTAGTATGTCTATATTTTATACCTATATCTATTATGTCTATATTTCATATCTATATCTATTATATCTATTATGTCTCTATTTCATATCTATACCTATTATATCTATTATGTCTATATTTTATATCCATATCTATTATAACTATTATGTCTATTTCTTATACATATATCTATTATATCTATTATGTCTATATTTAATACCTATATCTATTATATTTATTATGTCTATATTTATACCTATATTTATTATGTCCATATTTTATACCTATATCTCTTATATCTATTATGTCTATATTTTATATCTATATCTATTATATCTATTATGTCTATATTTTATACCAATATCTATTATATCTATTTTGTCTGTATTTTACACCTATATATTTTATATCTATTATATCAATGTTTTATACCTATATCTATTAAAACTGTTATGTCTATATTTTATATCTATATCTATTATGTCTATCTTTTATACCTATAACTATTATATCTATTTTGTCTCTATTTTATACCTGTATCTATTAAATCTATTATGTCTGTATTTTATACCTATATTATATCTATAATGTCTACATTTTATACCTATATCTATTATGTCTGTATTTTATACCTATATCTATTATATCTGTTATGTCTATATTTTATACCTATATGTATTTTATTTATATTTTATACCTATATCTATTAAAACTCTTATGTCTATATTTTATATCTATATCTATTATGTCTATATTTTATACCTATATCTATTATATCGATTATGTCTATATTTAATACCTATATGTATAATATCTATTATGTCTATATTTTATACCTATATCCATTATATCTATTATATCTATATTTTACACCTATATCTATTATAACTATATTTCATACTTATATCTATTGTATGTGTATTTACTACCTATATCTATTATATCTATTATATTTATTTTTTATAATTATATCTATTATATCTATATTTTATTCCTGTATCTATTATGTCTATTAAATCTATATTTTATACTTATATCTATTATATCTATATTTTATACGTATATCTATTATATCAATTTTATCTATATTTTGTACCTATATCAATTATATCTATATTTTATACCTGTATCTATTGTATCTATTATGTCTATATTGTATACCTATATAAATTTTATCTATATTTTATACCTATATGTATTATATCTATATTTTATTCCTATATATATAATATCTATTATGTCTATATTTTATACCTATATATATTATATCTGTTATGTCTATATTATATACCTATATCTATTATACCTATAATGTCTATATTTTATACATATATCTATTATATCTTTTGTGTCTGTAATTTATACCTATATCTATTTATCTATATTTTATACCTATATCTATTATAACTATTACATATATATTTGATACCCATATTTATTATATCTATATTTTATACCTATATCTATCATATCTATTATATGTATATTTTACACGTATATCTATTTTATCTATATTTTGTGCCTATATCTATATCTATTATGTCTATATTTTATAAACATATCAATTATATCTATTATGTGTATATTTTATATCTATATGTATAACTATTATGTCAATATGTTATACGTATATGTATTATACCTTTTATGTCTAGATTTTATACATATATCTATTGTATCTATTATGTCTACATGTTATAACCTATATCTATTATAACTATTAAGTCTATATTTCATACTTATATATATATCTATTATGTCTATATTTTATAACTATATGTATTATAACTATTATGTCTATATTTTATAACTATATCTCTCATATGTATTATGTCAATATTTTAAACCTATATCTATCATGTCTATATTTTATACCACTATCTATTCTATTATGTCTATATTTTATACCAATATCTATTATGTCTATATTTTATACCTCTATTCTACCTATTATGTCTATATTTTATAACTATATCTATTATGTCTATATTTTATACCTATATCTATTATATCTATGATGTCTATATTTTATCCCTATATGTATTACAACTTTTATGTCTATATTTTATATCTATGTATATCTCTTATGTCTCAATTCCATACCTCTCTTATAACTATTATGTCCATATTTTATATCTATATCTATTAAACCTACTATGCTTATGTATCATATGTCTATCTATTAAATCTATTATGTCTATATTTTATACCTATAGCTATTATATCTATTATTTCTTTATTTTATACGTGTATCTATTATATCTATTATGTCTATATTTTATACCTATATCTATTATATCTATTATGTCTACATTTTATAACTATATCTATTATATCTTCAATGTCTGTATTTTATACCTATATCTATTATATCAATTATGTCTATACTTTATACCTATAACTATTATATCTATTATGTCTATGTTTTATACCTATATCTATTATGTCTATTATGTCTATATTTTATACCTATATCTATTATATCTATTATGTCCATATTTTGTACCTATAACTATTAAATCTTATATGTCTGTGTTTTATACCTATATATATTATGTCTATATTTTATATCTATATCGATTATATATACCCTCTCTATATTTTATACCTATATCTATTATATGTATTATGTCTATATTTTATACCTATATCTATTATGTCTACTCTGTCTATATTTTATACCTATATTTATTATATCTATTATGTCTATATTATATACCTATATCTTTTATATCTTTTTGGTCGATATTTTATACCTAATTCAATTATGTCTATATTTAATTCCTATATCTATTATATCTATTATGTCTATATGTTATACCTATATCTATTATATCTATTATGTCCATATTTTATACCTATGTCTATTATATCCATTATGTCTATGTCTTATACCTATCTATTATATCTATTATGTCTATGTTTTATACCTATATCTATTATATACATTGTGTCTATATTTTATTACTATATCTATTAAATATATTATGTCTATATTTCATACCTATATCTATTATGTCTATATTTTACACCCTATCTCTTATATCTATTATGTCTATATTTTATACCTATATCTATTATGTCTATATTTTATAACTATTACTATTGTATCTATTATGTCTATATTTTATACTTATATCTATTATATCTATTATGTCTATATTTTATACCAATAACTTTTATATCTATTACGTCTATATTTTATACCTGTATCTATTATACCTATTATGTCTATATTTTATACCTATATCTGTTATATCTATTTTGTGTGTATTTTATACGTATATCTATTGTGCCTATATTGTATACTTATATCTATTATATCTATTATGTCTTTATTTTATACCTCTATCTATTATATCTATTGTGTCTATATTTTATACCCATCTCTATTATATCCATTATGTCTATATTTTATACCTATATCTAATATATCTACTATGTCTATATTTTACACCTATATCTATTTGTCTATATTTTATACCTATATCTGTTATGTCTATATTTCATACGTATGTCAATTTTATCTATTACGTCTGTATTTCATACCTATATCTATTTTATCTGTTATGCCTATATTTCATACATATATCTATTATATTTATATTTGATACCTATATCTATTATATCTATTATGTCTGGATTTTATATCTATATCTATTATATACATTGTGTCTATATTTTATTACTATATCTATTAAATATATTATGTCTATATTTCATACCTATATCTATTATGTCTATATTTTACACCATATCTCTTATATCTATTATGTCTATGTTTTATACCTATGTCTACTATGTCTATATTTTATAACTATTACTATTGTATCTATTATGTCTATATTTTATACTTATATCTATTATATCTATTATGTCTATATTTTATACCAATAACTATTATATCTATTACGTCTATATTTTATACCTATATCTATTATACCTAGTATGTCTATATTTTATACCTATATCTGTTATATCTATTTTGTGTGTATTTTATACGTATATCTATTGTGTCTATATTGTATACTTATATCTATTATATCTATTATGTCTTTATTTTATACCTCTATCTATTATATCTATTGTGTCTATATTTTATACCCATCTCTATTATATCTATTATGTTTATATTTTATACCTATATCTATTATATCTATGTCTTTATTTTATACCTATATCTATTTTGTCTATATTTTATACCTATATCTGTTATGTCTATATTTCATACGTATGTCAATTTTATCTATTACGTCTGTATTTCATACCTATATCTATTTTATCTGTTATGCCTATATTTCATCCATATATCAATTATATCTATATTTGATACCTATATCTATTATATCTATTATGTCTGTATTTTATATCTATATCTATTATATACATTGTGTCTATATTTTATTACTATATCTATTAAATATATTATGTCTATATTTCATACCTATATCTATTATGTCTATATTTTATACCTTTTTCTATTATATCTATTATGTCTATAATTAATACCTATATCTATTATGTCTATGTTTTATACCTATATGTATTATATCTATTATGTCTCTATTTTATACCTATATGTATTATATCTATTATGTCTCTATTTTATACCTATATGTATTATATCTATTATGTCTATATTCTATACCTATATCTATCATATCTACTATGTCTACATTTTACACATATAACTATTATATCTATTACGTCTATATTTTATACCCATCTCTACTTTATCTATTATGTTTATATTTTATACCTATATGTATTATGTCTATATTTTACAGTAGTTTGTATTATATCTATTATGCCTATGTTTCATACCTATATCTACTATATCTATTATGTCTATATTTTATACCTATATCTATTATAACTGTTATGTCTATATTTTATAGGTATATCTATTATGTCTATATTTTATACCGATATCTATTATGTCTGTTTTTTATACCCATATCTATTATATCTTTATTTTACACCTATATCTATTATAACTTTATGTCTATATTTTATACCTTTATCTATTATATCTATTATGTCTATATTTTATACCTATATCTATTATGTCTATATTTATACCTATATCTATTATATCTACTATGTCTATATTTTATACCTCTATCTATTATACCTATTATATCTATATTTTATACCTATATCTATTATAACTATATTTTATACCGATATCTATTATATGTATATTTTATACCTTTATTATATCTAGTATATTTATATTTTATAATTATATCTATTATACCTATATTTTATACCTATGTCTATTATATCATTTATGTCTATATTTTATACCTATATCTATAATATCTATGATGTCTGTATTTCATACCTATATCTATTATACCTATGATGTCTATATTTTGTACCTATATCTATTATGTCTATATTTTATACCTGCATCTACTATAATTATTATGTCTATATTTGATGCCTATATCTATTATATCTATTATATCTATATACCTATTTCTATTATATCTTTTATGTCTATATTTAAAACGTATATCTCTTATGTCTATATTTTATACCTATATCCATTATATCTATTATGTCTATATTTTATACGTATATCTATTGTATCCATTAAGTCTATATTTTATATCTACATCCATTATATCTTCTCTGTCTATATTTTATACCTATGTCTACTATATCTAACATGTGTATATTTTATACCTATATGTATTATATGTATTATGTCTATATTTTATACCTATATCTGTTATGTCTATATTTTATACCTATATCTATTATATCAATTATGTCTATGTATTATACCTATATCTATTATATCGATTATGTCTATATTTTATGCCTATATCTATTATATCTACTATGTCTATATTTATACCTATATCTATTATATCTATTATGTCTATATTTTATACCTATATCTATTATATCTATTATGTCCATATTTTATACCTATAACTATTATATCTTATATGTCTATATTTTATACCTATATCTATTATGTCTATATTTTATACCTATATCTATTATGTCTATATTTTGTACCTATGTCTATTATATCTATTATGTCTATATCTTATACATATATCTATTATATCCATTATGTCTATATTTTATACCTATACCTATTATATCTCTTATGACTATATTTCATACCTATATCTATTATAACCATTATATCTATAATTTATACCTATATCTATTATGTCTATGTTTTATACCTATATCTATTATATGTATTATGTCTATATTTTATACCTATATCTATTATATTTATTATGTCTATATTTTATACCTATATTTATTATATCTCTTATGTCCATATTTTATACCTATAACGATTATATCTAAAATGTCTGTATTTTATACCTATATTTATTATGTCTATATTTTATAACTCTATCTAATATTTCTATTATGTCTATATTTTATACTTTTACCTATTGTATCTATTATGTCTATATCTTATACATATATCTATTATATCTATTATGTCTATATTTTACACCTATGTCTATTACATCTATTTTGTCTATATTTTATACCTATATCTATAATATCTATTATGTCTGTGTTTCATAGCTATATCTATTATATCTATGATGTCTATATTTTATACCTATATCTATTATGTATATATTTTATACCTATATCGATAACGTCTATTATGGTTATATTTTATACCTATATCTGTTATATCCACGATATCTATATTTTATACCTATATCTATTATATGTATATTTGATACTCATATCCAATACATCTCTTATATCTATATTTTACACCTATATTTATTATATCTATTATGTCTATCTATTATATCTATTATATCTATATTTTTTACCTATATCTATTACATCTATATTTTATACCTGTATCCATTATATCTATTATGTCTACGTTTTATACCCATGTCTATTATATCTGTTATGTTTATATTTAATACCTATATCTATAATATCTATTACGTCTATATTTTATAAATATCTATTATATCTATTATGTCTATATTTTATACCTATATCTATTATATCTACTGTGTCTATATTTTATACCTATATCTATTATATCTATTATATCAATTTTTATATCTATATCTATTAAATCTATTATGTCTATATTTATACCTATATCTATAATGTCTATATTTTATACCTGTATCTTTTATATCTATTATGTCTATATTTTATAATTATATCTATTATATCTATATTTTTTACATATATCTATTATATCTATTATTTCTAAATATTGTACCTATATCTATTATGTCTATATTTTATACCTATATCTATTATATCTATTATGTCTGTACTTTATATCTATATCTATCATGTCTATATGTTATACCTGTATCGATTATATGTATTATGTCTATATTTTATACCTGTATCTGTTATATCTCTTATGTCTATATTTTATACCTATATCTATTGTATCTATTATTTCAATATTTTATACCTATATCTATTATGTCTATATTCTATCCCTATATCTATTATATCTATTATGGCTATATTTTATACCTATGTCTATTATATCTATTAGGTCTATATTTTATACCTATATCTATTATAACTGTTATGTCTATATTTTATAGTTATATCTATAATGTCTATATTTTATACCTATATCTATTATGTCTGTATTTTATACGAATATATATTGTCTTTATTTTATACCTATATCTATTATATCTATTATGTCTGTATTTTATACCTCTATCTATATATCTATTATGTCTACATTTTACAAACCTATATCTATTATATCTATTATGTCTTTTTTTTTTATGTATAGCTGTTATATATATTATGTCTATATTTAAACCTATATCTATTACATCTATTATGGTCTATATTTTATACCTATATTTAGTATATCTATTATGTCTACATTTTATACCTATATCTGTTATATCTATGATGTCTATATTTTATACGTATATGTATTATATCTTTTAGTCTATATTTTATACCTATATCGCTTATATCATTTATGCCTATTTTATACCTATATTTGTTATATTATTATGTCTATATTTTTTAACCCTTATATATTATATCTATTATGTCTCTATTTTATAACTATATCCATTATATCTTTATGTCTATATGTTATACCTATACTATATTCTATTATGTCTATTCTATTATGTCTATATTTTATACCTATATCTATTATATCTATTATGTCTATATTTTATACCTATATCTATTATATCTAGTGTGTCTATATTTTATACCTATATTTATCATATATATTATGTCTACATTTTATACCCATATATATCATATCCATTGCTTCTGTGTTTATACCTATATCTGTTATTCTCTAATGTCTATATTTTATACCTATATCTATTATAACTATTTTTTAAACCTATATATATCTATATTTTATACCTATATTATATCTATTATGTCTATATTTTATACCTATATTTATTATATCTATTATGTGTATATATTATAACTATATCTATTATATCTATTATGTCTGTGTTTTATAACTATATCTATTATATCTATTATATCCTTATTTTATAACTATAATCTATTATAACTATATTTTATAACTATATATTATATCTATATTTTATACCTATATCTATTATATCTATTATATTTATGTTTTATAATTTTATCTATTATGTCTATATTTTATATCTGTATCTATTGTATCTATTATATCTATATTGTATACCGGTATTTATTGTATCTATATTTTATACGTATATCTATTATATCCATATATCTATATATTATACCTATATCTATTTTATCTATATTTTATACCTCTATCTATTATATCAATTATGTCTATATTTTATACCTGTATCTATCATATCTATTATGTCTGTATTTTATACCTGTATCTATTATATCTATATTTTCTACCTATATCTATTATATCTGTATTTCAGACCTATATCTATGTTATCTATTATTTCTATATTTTATACCTATATATATTATATCTATTATATCTATATTTTATAACTATATCTATTATGTCTACATTTCACACCTATATCTATTATATCTATTATGTCTATATTTTATACATATATATATTATGTCGATATTTTATACCTATATCTATTATATCCACTATGTGTATATTTATAGGTATATGGATTATATCTATTATGTCTATATTTTATACATATCTATATTATACCTATTATGTCTATATTTTATAACTACATTTATTATATTAATATTTTATACCTATATCTATTTATATCTGTTATATTTATATTTTATAACTAGTATATCTGTTATGTTTATATTTTATTAACCCATATCTATTATGCCTATATTTTATACCTACATCTATTATATCTATTATTTTTATTTTTTATAATTATATCTACTATATCTATATTTTATTCCTGTATCTATTATATCTATTATATCTTTATTTTATACCTATACCTATTATATCTATATTTTATACCTGTATCAATTATAACTATTATATCTATATTTTATACGTATATCTATTATATGTATATTTTATACCTTTATCTAAGATATTTATTATATCTATATTTCATGCCTATATCTATTATATCTATATTTTATACCTATATCTATTGTGTCCATTATGTCTATATTTATACCAGTATCTATTATATCTGTTTGGTATATACTTCATACCTATATCTATTATATCTATTATGTCTACATTTTATACCTATATGTATTAAATCTATTATGTCTATATTGTATGCCTATATCGATAATATCTATTATTTCTATATTTTATACCTATATCTATTATATCTATATTTTATACCTATAACCATTATATCTATTATATCTATATTTTGTACCAATATCTGTATCTATGGTATCCATATTTTATAACTATATCTATTATATATATTATATCCATATTTTATACCTATATCTATTATATCTTTATTTGATACCTATATCTATTATGTCCTATTTTATACCTATATCATTGGTATCTATTATGTCTACATTTTATACCTATATCTATTATGTTTATATTTGATACCTATATCTATTATATCTATTTCTATATTTTTATCTCTATATGCAATTGTCTATATTTTAAAACCAATATCTTTATATCTATTATGTCTATATTTATACCTATATCTATTATATCTTTTATGTCTACATTTTATACCTATATCTATTGTATCTATGATGTCTATATTTTATACTTATATCTACTATATCTATTATGTCCATATTTTATAACTATAACTATCATATCTCTTAGGTGTATATTTTATACCTATATTTATTATATCTATTATGTCTATATTTTATACCTTTATCTATTATATCTGTTATGTCTGTATTGTATACGTATATCTATGATATATATCATGTCTATATTTTATACCTATATCTAGTATATCTATTATGTCTATATTTTATACCTATATCTATTATATCTATTATGTCTATATTTTATCTGTATCTATTACATCTATTATGTCTATATTTTATACCTATATACATTATATCTATTATATCTATTTTTTGTACCTATATCTATTTTATCTTTATTTTAAACCTATAACTATATCTATTGTGTCTATATGTCCACAGCGATATCTGTTATAACCTATATTTTATTCTTATATCTATTATATCCATAATATCTATATTTTATACCTATATCTTTATCTCTTATAATCTATATTTAATATCTATATCTATTATAACTATTATATCTATATTTTATACCTATATCTATTATAACCATATTTTATACCTATATACATTTTATCTATGTTTTTTACCTATATCAGTTATATCATTTATATTTATATTTTTCATAATTATATCTATTATATCTATATTTTCTACCTATATCTATTATATCTATGGTCTGTATTTTATACTTGTATCTATTATAGCTATTTTTTATACTTATATCTGTTATACCTATTATATGTATATTTTATGCTTATATCTATTATAGTCCATATTATATACCTGTGTCTATTATATCTATTATGTGCATATTTTATACCTATATCTAATATATCTATTATTTCTATATTTTATAACCTATATCTAGTTATTTCTATTATGTCTAAATATTATACCTACATTTATTATGTCTATATTTTATATCTATATCTATTGTGTCTACGTTTTATACCCCTATCTATTAATTATCTTTTATGTCTATATTTTATACCGATATCTATTGTATCTATTATGTCTGTATTTATTCCTATGTGTATTTCATATATTGTGTCTATATTTTATACCTATATCTATAATATCTATTATGTCTGTATTTCATACCTATATCTATCATATCTATTATGTCTAATTTTTATACCTATATCTAATATGTCTATATTTTATACTATATCTATTATATCTCTTACGGCTATATTTTATACCTATATCTATTACATCTATTATGTCGATGTTTTATACCTATATGTAGTATATCTATTATGTCTACATGTTATAACTATATCTGTTATATCTATGATGTCTATATTTTATTCGTATATGTTATTATATCTTTTATGTCTATATTTTATACCTGTATCTCTTATATCTCTTATGCCTATATTTTATACCTATATTTGTTATATCTATTATTTCTATATTTTTTTACCCTTATATATTATTATCTATTATGTCTCTATTTATACCTATATCCAGTATATCTTTATGTCTATATTTTAATACCTATATCTATTAGTATCTATTATGGTCTATATTTATTCCCATATCTATTATGTCTATATTTTATACCTATATCTATTATATCTATATAGTCTAATAATTTTATACCTATATCTATTATAATCTAGTATGTCTATATTTTATACCTATATTTATCATAAGTATTAATGTCTACATTTTAATACCCATATATATCGTATCCATTGTTTCTGTGTTTTATACCTATATCTGTTATATCTCTAATGTCTATATTTTATACTATATTTATTATAACTATTTTTTATACCTATATATATCTATATTTTATACCTATATTATATCTATTATGTCTAATATTTTATACCTATATCTATTATATCTGTCATGTCTATATTTTATACCTATTTCTATCATATCTATTATTTCTAATATTTTATACCTATAGCTATTATATCATTAGGTCTCTATTTTCTTCCTATATCTATTATATCTATCATGTCTGTGTTTTATAACTCTATCTATTATATCTATTATATCTATATTTTATAACTATATCTATTATAAACATATTTTATACCTATATACATTTTTATCTATGTTTTTTTACCTATATCTATTATATCATTTATATTTATATTTATTATAATTATATCTATTATATCTATATTTTCTACATATATCTATTATATCTATGGTCTGTATTTTATACTTGTATCTATTATATCTATTTTTATACGTATATCTGTTATACCTATTATATGTATATTTATGCTTATATCTATTATATCCATATTATATACCTGTGTCTATTATATCTATTATGTCTATATTTTATACCTATATCTATTATAACTGTTATGTCTTTATTTTATAGGTATATCTATTATGTCTATATTTTATTACCTTTATCTATGATGTCTGTATTTTATTCCTACATCTATTATGTCTTTATTTTATACCTTATCTATTATATATATTATTTCTATATTTTAAACCTATATCTATTATTACTATATTTTACCTATATCTATAATGCTACATTTTACACCTTTGTCTATTATATGTATTATTTCTTTTTTTTTTTTTTTTTTTTTTTTTTTTTTTTTTTTTTTTTTTTTTTAGTTTACTTAATGTTCAAAGATTTTATTATTTAACATCATGCTATATTAATATAAAGTCACTGTATTTCCATCTATTTCAAATACCACATAGCCATATTTCTGAATGTTCTTAAGTTATAGCAACAAAGTAAATTACTTTTACTTTTGATGTTTCACAATTAAATGACTCATAAAAGTGGTTAGATTGTAAGATAAATGGACTATAACCACCCTAAGCCACCTTCTCTGTACATGGCAAATATGTCAGACTTTCTGTAATAGTCTTCATCTATTAAATCCAGAGGTTAGGTTAAATGGATGTTACGTCCTCTGAGTTCTCCCCTCAGCAGGACCCTTTTCATACAGAAATCCTGTCTACATTGCTGAATAGTTGCCAATTTATTTTTTTATATCAGTTCTTCTTCTTTTCTTCTTCTTTTTTCTTTTTTCTTTTTTCTTTTTTTTCTTTTTTTTTTTTTTTTTTTTTTTTTTTTTTTTTTTTTTTTTTTTTTTTAGATCATCACAATGTTTTTATTTTATCCAAATCACTCAACAAAATTAGACACAAAATTGAAATATTGCATCCTGTCTAACCATTCACATTTTTTTTTTTTTTTTTTTTTACATTTCTGCAAATTTTTTTTTTTTTTTTTTCATTTTTTAAGTTTTTTTTTTTTTTTTTTATTATACTTTAAGTTCTAGGGTACATGTGCATAACGTGCAGGTTTGTTACATATGTATACTTATGCCATGTTGGTGTGCTGCACCCATCAACTCGTCAGCACCCATCAATTCATCATTTATATCATGTATAACTCCCCAATGCAATCCCTCCCTCCTCCCCCCTCCCCCCTCCCCATGATAGGCCCCAGTGCGTGATGTTCCCCTTCCCGAGTCCAAGTGATCTCATTGTTCAGTTCCCACCTATGAGTGAGAACATGCGGTGTTTGGTTTTCTGTTCTTGTGATAGTTTGCTAAGAATGATGGTTTCCAGCTGCATCCATGTCCCTACAAAGGACGCAAACTCATCCTTTTTTATGGCTGCATAGTATTCCATGGTGTATATGTGCCACATTTTCTTAATCCAGTCTGTCACAGATGGACATTTGGGTTGATTCCAAGTCTTTGCTATTGTGAATAGTGCCGCAATAAACATACGTGTGCATGTGTCTTTGTAGTAGATAATTTATAATCCTTTGGGTATATACCCAGTAGTGGGATGGCTGGGTCATATGGTACATCTAGTTCTAGATCCTTGAGGAATTGCCATACTGTTTTCCATAATGGTTGAACTAGTTTACAATCCCACCAACAGTGTAAAAGTGTTCCTATTTCTCCACATCCTCTCCAACACCTGTTGTTTCCTGACTTCTTAATGATTGCCATTCTAACTGGTGTGAGATGGTATCTCATTGTGGTTTTGATTTGCATTTCTCTGATGGCGAGTGACGATGAGCATTTTTTCATGTGTCTGTTGGCTGTATGAATATCTTCTTTTGAGAAATGTCTGTTCATATCCTTTCCCCACTTTTTGATGGGGTTGTTTGTTTTTTTCTCGTATATTTGTTTGAGTTCTTTGTAGATTCTGGATATTAGCCCTTTGTCAGATGAGTAGGTTGCAAAAATTTTCTCCCATTCTGTAGGTTGCCTGTTCACTCTGATGGTAGTTTCTTTTGCTGTGCAAAAGCTCTTTAGTTTAATTAGATCCCATTTGTCAATTTTGGCTTTTGCTGCCGTTGCTTTTGGTGTTTTAGACATGAAGTCCTTGCCCATGCCTATGTCCTGAATGGTACTACCTAGATTTTCTTCTAGGGTTTTTATGGTATTAGGTCTAACATTTAAGTCTCTAATCCATCTTGAATTAATCTTCGTATAAGGGGTAAGGAAAGGATCCAGTTTCAGCTTTCTACTTATGGCTAGCCAATTTTCCCAGCACCATTTATTAAATAGGGAATCCTTTCCCCATTTCTTGTTTCTCTCAGGTTTGTCAAAGATCAGATGGCTGTAGATGTGCGGTATTATTTCTGAGGACTCTGTTCTGTTCCATTGGTCTATAGCTCTGTTTTGGTACCAGTACCATGCTGTTTTGGTCTGTAGCCTTGTAGTATAGTTTGAAGTCAGGTAGCGTGACGCCTCCAGCTTTGTCCTTTTGACTTAGGATTGTCTTGGCAATGCGGGCTCTTTTTTGGTTCCATATGAACTTTAAAGCAGTTTTTTCCAATTCTGTGAAGAAACTCATTGGTAGCTTGATGGGGATGGCATTGAATCTATAAATAACCTTGGGCAGTATGGCCATTTTCACGATATTGATTCTTCCTATCCATGAGCATGGTATGTTCTTCCATTTGTTTGTGTCCTCTTTGATTTCACTGAGCAGTGGTTTGTAGTTCTCCTTGAAGAGGT
>NW_022143718.1:0-22141 GCF_007565055.1 Rhinopithecus roxellana
TTAACAGACTCAGCTATGCGCCTGGAAGGCCCTGCCAATGGCATCATATACACATGTGTGGAACTAAGAGGCAGTGGCAGCCTTCTGGAAATATCTAAACCATCCAACCTTAAAGAGCAACTAAAAGGAAGAGAAAAAATTTCTTTAATCAAACTGTGTCAGAGATGCCTCATGCTATTAAGCAGGGCTTAATAAATCGAGAATGCCCAAGCTACAAAGTTGGTGGAGAATTTGAGTCAGTTAAGCCCAAGTGGTTGATGATCACTTGAGGAGATGTGTGAATTGGATTGTCACAGAAGACTATGGGGCTTGCTGTCACCCTGCTACTGGCAGGATGCTGATGGGGAGGTTGACAACCTACTCTTAACACAGTCACACATGCCCCTACTGACTTGGCCGATGTATAAACGGACTTGAGCACCAGTCTGTTAATTCTGCTCTGCTCTACTTTATCTTGGCCAACCGGCTGGCATTGCAGCTGCGGGAATGTTGGTTTCCCAGGGCATAAATTTGCCCCCTTTTATAGTGAGCTGGGCAACAGAAAGATGGCAAGCCCAAATAAAAGGCAGAAAGCAAATCCAAACGGGAAACATTCTGCAGACAAAGGGGAAGATTGACAACCTCACAAATGCTGAGACTGAAGCTGGCTGCTGGTTGCCCTTCCAGTGAGCATGTACTGTTGGAATAGAGGAGATGGGAAGAGAGGCAGACGGTGTGTGTGTGTTTCTACTTTTAATTGGACTTTCCTGAAGTGTGGCACATGGACATAGAATGACCTTTGATCAGATGTGGTATGTGGAAAACTTTAAAATATGTTAATAGTTATGATTCTATTTTCATGAATGTCAGATAAAATAGGAGTAGCATATCAAGCTCATGATTTCACTAATATTTCTTAAGGTGAGGTAAGTATAGCAAAAGTGAGCCAAATTAAGATAAACTTAATGAAAAATATTACATTTTGAAATAAATATGAAATGAAAAATAAAAAAAAATACAATATGTAACAGCACATGTGATAATGGGTATCTCAAAAATTATAAAGAGATTTTCAAATGGCTTAAAGTTTAGGAAAATTTGAACTAGATTACTTTCTTTAAATAAGAGAGTTTCGTGCAATTCAGTCAATGTAACAGGGCATATGAGAAGATACAGCTTGGAGTGGATAATTTTAAACAGGAAAGGAGTATTGGAAATAAAAAAGGATCTCAAAGTTTGTCATTTATTCCACTTTCAATTGTCCAGGGGCCTAAGGAAAACTCTCCAGCCATAAGCCACTCTTGAGGCTGACATATTAATGAGCCATCATGAAACCATAAAAGTAATTTGGATTAACAAAAAAGTTCAATTATCAAAAGCTTTAATTAAATTGTATGAAGAGTTTATTATAGATGATATCATACATCAAAAGTACATATACTATATATGTATGTCATACATATACACACACATTTGTATATTTAAAAGAATAAAACAAACACATATGTTCCCTCTAGCCTACTTAAGAAATAGAAAATGCCTAATATTTCAAAGCTGACAATGTGCCCCTCCAATAATGACTCTGTTCCCTTCCATTTCCAGGTAACTCCTGTATTGAGTTCAATGTTAATCATTTACTTGCCTTTTTAATAATCTTACCACATATGCCTGTGCTGCTAACATTTTGCCTAATATACTTAAATATAATATTTTCTGTCCTTGCATTTATATTAAAAGGATCTCTATATGGATTCTTCTGTGACTTGCTTTTTTCACTCAACATTATGATTTTAATGTTTATAGAAGTTAATATGCATAGATTTTGCTAATTTTATTCCTATGTGCTATTTCAGTGAATCTATCACAGTAATTTGTCCACTATACTGCTTATGGACTTGTGGATTGTTTTTTGTTTTTGAATGTGAATAAGGCTGTTTTTGGATCTCCTGATGTTCATGGGCAAGAGCTTCCCTTGGTAGACACCTGGGACTGGCATTGCCAGGGATAGGCACGCTCTTCTTCCACGTCATAAAGTACTGTTATATAGTTTTCCAGAACAGTCTTATCAATTTGCATTCCCACCATTGACAATAGTAACAAAAATAAAGTACCTAGCAAAGAAATGTTCAAAGGCAAATATGAAATAAAATAATTTATTGAAAAACATCAAAAATATCTAAATAATTTTGGAACTATGGCAACCTCATAAATGTGAAAATTTAATGTAACAATGTTAATTCTTCCCAGATTATCTGTAAATTTCATACTGTCTCTCTCTTCTTTCTTTCTTTCTTTTTCTTTCTTTTCTTTTCTTTCTTCCTTCTTTTCTTTTTTTCTTTTCTTTTCTCTTTCTTTCCTTTTCTTTCTTCTCTTCTTCCTCTTTCTTTTCCTTCTTTTCTTTCTTTCTCCTTCTTTCTTTCTTCCTTTCCTTCCTTCCTTTCTCTCTCTCCTTTCTTTTCCTTTCTCTTCCTTCCTTCTTCCTTTTTCCTTTCTCTTTCTCCCTTTCTTTCTTTCTTTCTTCCTTTCTTTCTTCCTTTCTTCTCTTTCCCTTTCCTCCTTTCTTCCTTTCTTCCTTTCTTCCTCCCTTCCTCCCTTCCTCCCTTCCCTTCCTTTCCCTTCCTTTCCTTTTCTATCTCACTCTGTCACCTACACTGGAGTGCAGTGACATGATCACAGCTCGCTGCAGCCCTGTCTCAACCCAGGGTCAGTCAGTCCTCCCACCTCAGCCTCTTGAGTGGCTGCCACTACAGGTGCATACTCCCACATCTGGCTAATTTTTCTATTTTTCTGTAGAGATGAAGCTTCACAATAATTCCCAGGCTGGTCTTGAAGTCCTGGGCTCAAGCCATCTGCTCACCTCAGCCTCCCAAAGTGCTGGGATTACAGTGTGAGTTGCCACACCTGACCCATACTATTTAATTTAATTTAGATAGAGTTTTACATGGAAAAATCTGATTATAAAGTTTACATGGAAATGCTAAGGGTCAAGAATCACTAGAATAATTTTGAGAAAGGAAAAAAAGGCAATGTGCTCTACCAAATATGGTAATTGAAACAATGTGGTATTGGAAGAGGGATAGACAATATTCTAAAATAACAAAACATATTGTAGATTCCAGAAGCAGACTCTTCCCTAGAAAAAATGGTATATGTGAAGATGGCAGTACAGATCACTGGAAAAGGGATTCACTCCTAAACAAATGGAACTCTATTGATTGATTATACAAAAATAAAATTTAAAAAAGACCAGATCCTTATATCCCCCACAAACAACTGTCAATTCTTTGTGGATTAAGGACTCAATGTGAAATGCAAAACTTTAAAAACTTTTAGGAGACAGCAAAGGAGAATATATTTATAATCATGTAGAGAGGATTTTTAAAATAAGACACAAAAAGCACAAAGCATAAAGAAAAATATTTATAATGCTGACTACATTAAAATAAATATAATAAAGGAGATTTTTAAATATCATAAGGAGATCAAACTTTAAGTCACAGACTGGGAGGACATACTTGAGATACATATATAGGAAAAAGAACACATAAAATACATACAAAGAGCACTTACGAATCAAGAAGAAAAAGATCAAGAACAAAATGGAAAAACAGGCAAAAGACATGAAAAACACTTCACAGAAGAAAATATGAATGGCAAATAAATATTGAAAGATGTCCAAACTCATTGATGAGAAAAAAATTAAAAATCAAGCACTATTAACTGTTAATAATGATGTAAAGAACTCTCACCCACTGCAGATGAGAATGTAAATCTGGACAGCTATTTGGAAAATAAATAAGCATTTTCGATAAAATATCCTATGACCTAACAATGTCATTGCCAAGAGAAACACTTGCACGTTTGCGTTAGGAGACACCTATAGATGTCCAAAGCTGACTCTTGCAGTTGCCACAGCTGGGAACAAGTCATATGTCCATCAAAAAAGAAAGGATAAAATGAAAAAAGATATACAGTGGAATACTATGCGCTGTAAAAAGTAAATCATCCACAGCATTATAGGATGAATCACAAGAATGGAATGTTGAATGAACAACATTAAGTCATAGAAGAATGTGTGCTATATTACCACATTAATATTAATATCTCAAAACATGTAAAATATTTAGAGAAACAAATAGGTTATAAAACTATGAAGCAAAAAGCAAGGGAATGATGATATAAATTCAAGCAGTGCATTATTTCTAAATGAGAAGAAGGAGGAAAATTGGTGAGTGTACACATTCTAATTGCAGTTAGTGCCTATTCCTTAGCCTGAGTCGTGAGTATATGAGTGCTAATGTCATCATCCTTTAAATTATTATACACATAATATAGATTATGTGTAATATGTAATGTCATCATTTTTTATATATAAATATACATTACATATACTCATTTGTATATGTTGTAGAACTCACAATTTAAAAAAAGAAATTATACAAGTAACAAATATGGCAAAATTTGTGAACGTGTCACTTGATTAACCAAAGAAAGTGTCATCGTTTTCCAGAACGAAAAGGAGCTGTGACAGCAGGATATGCACTGCCAGAAGTTCCAGCAATTATTTGGGGACACCAGTGCATACATAAACATTTGGTAACTGGCACAAAAAGATATTTAATAAAGTTGGAAAAGGGCCAGGCATGGTGGCTCACACCTGTAATCCCAGCACCTTGGAAGGCCAAGGTGAGTGGATCACTTGAGGTCAGTTTGAGACCAGCCAGGCCAACATGGTGAAACTACAAATCCAAAAGAACTAGCTGGGCATGGGTCTCATGCCTGTCATCCCAGCTACTTGGGAGGCTGAGGCAGGAGAATTGCTTAAACCTCAGAGACGGAGGTTGCAGTGAGCCAAGATCGCATCTCTGCCCTCCAGCCTGAGTGCAGAGTGAGGCTCTAAAAAAATTAAAAAAGAAGAAAGAAAGAAAAAAGAAAGAAAGAAAGAAAGAAAGAAAAAGAAGAAAGAAGAAGAAAGAAAGAAATCAAGAATAGTACAGGAGGGAGGTGGGATGCTTCTTTCGTTTCTTTTTCTTATCTTTCTTCTTTCTTCCTTTCCTTCCTTCCTTCTTTCTTCCTCTCCTCCTCTTCCTACCCTCTCCCATTTTTCACTTTTCTTCCTTGTTCATTGCAGAAAGAAGCTAACTGCCCTCAGTTTGTAAATAATTGATTCTACACAATAAATAGATTCCTTGTTTGGAAAGAGTTCAGTACTTGTTTTCACAGAGGGAGAGCTCTATTCTCTTGTAGAATTTAGCCCATTGTGTCTTCATGTTACTAATGGTTATACTGACAGCTATACTACACCACTGAGACTTGCTTGTCAAACATTAACTACTATGCCATGTTATTATAGATTTTTTTTTCTGATAGAGTAATCACTACTACTTATATGGAATGACAGAAGCTGCCTGATAGTATTTAATCTAATTCAAAAATACAAGGAATAGCCCAGCTATGTAAGACATAGAAAGACCCAAAGGGATTTTTTTTTTTTTTTTTTTTTTTTAAGTCAGGACAGGAAAGGAAGCATTAAACATATACCTAAACTCTGACAGACTGCAGAGTTTTGCTTTGGTTTCATGGGAATTGGGGTTGTAGGTAAAATAATACAGTATGTTGATTACATGCTTGAATCTGCATTTTAAATTAAGTTTTAAAAGTTGAATAGATACAAAATAATATTCACTACATATTTCTTAAGTACAAAGAGGATAAAAAAGAAAACTTACGTACATACCATGCAGCTTTTAGAAAATAGAACATTAATGCAATCTTAAAGCTCTTCATGTGTTCTAGCTCCTTGACATTCCATTACCCTATGAGAAATAATGACTCTCTTGAATTTTATTTATATAATTCCATGTTTTTATTTCTAGTGTTATATATTTATACATATTCTTAAATGTTAAAGTCTTTTCTTACACATTTTTGAATTTCATATAAATATAATCGTAGTGCATTTTTCTGCTATAACTTGTTTTTATTCATTCAGCACCCTGTTTTTGAGATTCATCTATGTTAATGTGTTTATAATCGTGTATGTGTCTATAATTCATTCATTTTCATTGCTCTGTATAATCTCACTATATGAATATCACAGCTTATTTACCCATTTTCTTATTGATGGATATTTAAGTTGTTTTCAGTTTTTTGTTATGACACTGTGAAGCTTTTGTATATGTGTCCTGGTTTACCTGTACAGGTTTCTCTAGGACTATACCTAGGAGTGAAATTTACTAATTTGTACTCCGACTAGTATTGATTGAAAGTTCCTATAGTCCATATAGTCACTGGTCACTTTTTTTTTTTTGAGACGGAGAATGCCCTGTCTCCCAGGCTGGAGTGCAGTGGCGCGATCTCGGTCCACTGCAACCGCTACCCCTCCCAGGTTCAAGCAATTCTCTGCCTCAGCCTCTCAAGTAGCTGGGATTACAGGCGCCTGCCACCACACTGGCTATTTTTTTCTTTTTTTTTTTGTATTTTTAGTAGAGATGGGGTTTCATCATCTTGGCCAGGCTTGTCTTGAGCTCCTGACCTCGTGATCCACCCACCTCAGCCTCCCAAAGTGCTGGGGTTACAGAAGTGAGCCACCGCGCCCGGCCTGGTCACTTTTGACACTGATATGGGTTAGTATTCAAGTCCTCTGATTTGTCCGCTTAAATCAGCGTAGCTGTGATTTAGTCATTATACAGATCACACACTTACATCTACAACCATTACCTGAAGTCAGTGGTTCATATTGAATTTGGCTATGGTCTCCTCTGGATAAAAAGCAGTACTTTAAAATGTGGATAATTCTGTTTTTCCAATAAAGTGCTGATTGACAAATATGAGAAAAAATCATGATGTTAGTAGTACACATAAAATGTTGTATTTGGCACTGCTGGAAAAATCACCCAAGTTCTGTGGGTTTCTGACTTTGTAACTACAAGATATTTGGATCAAAGTATACTTATTTTAGGTGACATATGAATTCATAATCCAGGGGAAAAAGCCTCATAAAAATAACAACATTAAATATATCTTACAAAAGAACCATTTAACTTGGCAAAATATTAATGAAATAAAACACATGGGTTAGATTTCCCTTAAAATACACATAGGAATAAAATGTGCTCAACAAAATATGCTCTGGCTCTTGCCAAACTAGAAACATCTGAAAATAACCTAAGAGACTTTCTTAAACCACAGCATGTTTCTGGCTTTGTCCGCCACTTAATTAAGTGTTGCTTTAATAATGAAGCATATTAGGGATGGGGGTTACATCTAGCTCACAAACCATTCTTTATGGGGTAGTAAAGATAAAGACAATAGTACCCACATTTAAAAAAATTAATTTCATGCTCTTGCCTTCTTAGCATATGTTTCATATCAGCCTTAGTAGTTGTTTTCTGAAATCTCCTTTAGTTAAGAAAGTTAGTCATTGTTTAGTCCTTGAAATGTTGGTGAAAATCTTTTATGATGGCTCAAGGATGAAGGAACTAGTTAAGGTGTTTCCCTGGCAACTCTAATACCATTGCTTATAAAGAACCAGAGTTATGCATGCTGGTGAAGTATATTTGGAGTTTAGACATTTTTCAAGGCAATTTATTGCTTTATTTAGTGCCTTTACAATGTGAACTCTTGAGCTATTAAAAGTAAGGTTGTAGAAATGACACAAAAGCATTCATAAATGCCATTTCAAAGCAATCCCAGTGCATGTGTAGACAAATTTTCTAATCTTATGAAAAAATTCATTTTTAAAATAAAATATTAACTGCTTCAGAATTCTACTTTCAATGAAGATAGGCTATGTAAATCTGACTAATTGTTCTACTAAGGACAACAAAATCTGGAAAAGATAATTTTTAAATGTTTGAAAGAACAGTTTGTTCCAAGGTTCTGAAAATGCAAAAAGATATTAAAGTATCAGTGAGTCAAGATGTGGAGAGGGATCAAAGCCCAGAGAGGTAAACCTGTCTTTGGGGGCCCTTTTTCTTTGGTTCCCTTTGCTGACCCAAAGGAAACCTGAAAGTCTAAGAGGCTGAGAAGTTGAGTATTACTTTTCACAGCTTCACAAAGGAAAGTAAATGGCCATTAGAGTTTAGGACCAAGAAGGAAAGGGGACTTGTAGAAACCCCTGTAGAAACTCTGAGGGCATCTATCCCAGAGACAGGATAAACTGGAAATAGAAGTGAATTCAGCTTAAACTTACCCCAGTACCTAAACTGAATTGAGTTGATATCATGCTAATGCCTCTAGGTAGTTGGCATAAGCAAATACAAATTCTCTTCCTAAGAACATGTCATCCTTAGCATTAAATTATTTCTACAATGGACACTGCAAATACAATGCCCATTCACACACACCACACAACTTAGCATACAAGGAAAGAATACAATATGAATAAAAACTATAAAAAAATAGCCAACAGAAATGGACTCTCTGAATCCCCAAGTACTGAAATTAAATTATTAGGCATAGAGTTTAATATAATTATGCTGGTTGGGTGCAGCGGCTCACTCCTGTAATCCCAACACTTTGGGAGGCCAAAGGGGGAGGATCACGAAGTCAGGAGTTTGAGACCAGCCTGACCAACATGGTGAAACCCCATCTCTACTAAACATACAAAAATTAGACAGGCATGGTGACTCGTGCCTGTAATCCCAGCTACTCAGGAGGCTGAGGCAGGAAAATTGCTTGAACCCAGGAGGTGGAGGCTGCAGTGAGCCAAGATTATACCACTGCACTCCAGCTTGGGTGACAGAACAAGACTCCATCTCAAAATAATAATAATTATTATTATTATTATGCTTACCATGGTCAAAGAGGGGGAAAAGACATAATTAAAAGTTCAGCAGAGAATTGGAGTTTATATATAAAAAAGAAGCAAGTGAAAATTCTATAAACAAAAATTACAATGGCTAAAATTAAAATTTTAGTGGATGGAAGTCTGTTAGTCATGGCTGAAGAGGGAATTTAAAAAGTGGAAGACAAATCAGAAAAAAATACCCAGACTGAGGCACAGAAAGCCAAAGGATAGAAACTACAAGTGGAATTAAGAGACATAAATAGTGCAATAAAGTAGTTTCTTACACATGTAACTGAAGACTTATAAGGAAAAGAAAGGGAATGGGGTAAAAATAATAATCTGAAGAGGCAACAGCTGTAAATACTCCAAAAATGACCTCAAACTACAGATTCAAGAAGCACTATGAATCTTAAGCAGGATAAATTAAAAGAAATCCACACTTAGGGACATCATAATATCATTGCTGAAAAAATGTGTTGTGGTGATTCCTCCATATGTACATATGTATATATACACACACATACATAACACATGTTATATTGACATATAAAATTATATACATGTTTACTTGTTATATTCTTTAAGGAAGTACTAAAAGAATAGTAAATGAGTATATATTAATAATTTCTAAACTTATTGCGGAGAAAAGAGGAATAAAAATGCTCAGTGTAAACAAAAGCAAGACATCAGAGAAAAAGGAATCATAAAACAAATAGAACAAGTGGAAAACAAATACCAAGATGGTAAACTTAAACCCAAATATATAAATAATGAAATTAAATGCAAATTGTCTAAATGTTCTAGTTAAAAGACAAAGATGAACAGATTTAAAGAAAGATAAAAACCATATAATGTAAAAAGAGACATCTAAAACATAAGGATAAAGAGAGGTTAAAAGTAAAAAGATGAAAAGAAACATAGCATGCAAATATTAACCAAAAGAATTATGTAGTTACATTATTATCAGAGAAGCTAACTTTGAATGAAAAAGCACTATTAGAGAATACATCATAATAATAAAATTAATTTTTCTGGGTGTAGTGTCTCCTGACTGTAATCCCAGCACTTTCGGAGGTCAAGGTGGGCGGATCTCTTGAGGCCAAGAGTTCAAGACCAGCCTGGGCAACACAGCAAGACCGCATCTCCAAAATAATTTTTAAAAATTAGCAGAGCATGGTGGTGCACCTGTAATCCAAGCTACTCAGGAGGCTGAGGTGGGAAGATTGCTTGAACTCAGGAGTTCAAGGCTGCAGTGAGCTATGATCATGCCACTGCATTCCAGCCTGGGTGATAGAATAAGACTCTGTCTCAAAAAAATAAAAATAAAATAATAAAAGTTTTTATCCACAAGGAAGATTATAACAATTCAAATTTTCTCTCTAGGTATAACAGAGACTCAAAATAGAATTACAAAACAGACATAAGGAAAAATGGACAATTCCAAAACACACCAAGAATTGTAACACACTTCTAAATATCTAATAGAACAAGGCTTAAAAAATTAAGATTATAATAATAGAAAAAAAATTTTAAAACTTGATCTAATGTACATGAATAGAATACTGGATTCAGCATGCAAAACATTTTTTAAATGATCATATGCTGAGACATGAAGCAAGTTTCAAAATATTTTAAAGGATTGAACAGAGTAGGCTCTCTGCCCACTGTTGGAGAATAAGAAAGTAACTAGAAAAATCTCCAAATGTTTGGAAATCAAACAGTGGATTTGTAAATAACTGCTTCGGTCAAAAAGCCACAATAAAAATAGAAAATATTTTGAACTCAATAATAAAAATACAACATATCAATAGTTACAAATGGCAACTACAGTCATGAAACTTATGGTTTTAAAGGGAAATGTGAGGGAAAAAGAAAAGCTAAAAAATCAATAACCTCAACTTCAAGCTCAGGAAAGTGAAAACAAACAAACAAACAAAAATACAGCAAAATAAACCTAGAGAAAGTAGAAGGAAGTAATGAAGATAGAATATAAAATCCATAAATACAACTTACAACAAAGACTTCAGCAAACCAAAATGAAAGATGAAGAGCTAAATAGTAATTCCAAGAGGCCAGGGGAAAATGTAAACCCAATAAAAGTGTAGAAAAGAAACAAGGAGAAAAAGGTAGAAGGTAATGAAATAGAAACTATAAAAATAAAAATGAAAAAGGTGGGAGTGAGGCTGACCAACAAAACTGACGCTGGTTCTTTGAAATGACTAATGGCAAGATGGTTCAAAAAAAAAAAAAAAAAAAATCAGAAGTGGGTACAAATGAATTTTAAAAGGAAGTAAGAGATAAATAAATTAGAAAAAAAGTTTATATTTGCAGATGATAAGATTGCCAACAATACAAGAGAATCTACACATAAATATTTAAAACTAATAATGTGGTTCAGCAAGAGTGTGGATAAAAACCAATATACAAACCTTAAAGTTCCCTATACTAGGAATAATAAAATATAAATGTAATAGAAAAAAAGAATCACATAAAAAAGAAGCAACAGCGATTGAACTATAAAGTATCTAGGAATAAACCCTACAAATATGTGCATGAACTTAATGAAAACAATATGTAATAGTTTATTGAGGAAAATAAAAGAGTACTTGAATAAGTGGAAATTTTACCTTGCGTGTAAATTAAATAACTCAACATGTGAAAGATATTGATATTCCCTAAATTCTATATTCATTATAATTCTCATCAAGTTTTCAAATTGATTTCTATGGACTCTGGTTGCAGGTAAAATGTATGTAGTCACAGAATTGCTAAGACATTTCAAGAAGAAAGAACAATGAAGGGGTACTTTTTCTACTCTGTATTAAGACATTAAAAAATGAACATAATAAAAAATGGTATAGAAGAAAACAAATAGACAAATTAACATAATAGAGACTCCTGAAATAGACCTGAACACATATGTAAACTTGGAGTATAACAGAGTTGGTATCATAAATTAATATATAGAGTATAACTACGTTTAAAAAGTTGTGTTAGAAAAACATGCTCTCTATATACAGAAAATAAAAACAGACTTCTACCTCACATTAAAAACAACAAATGAATTTTGCATTAAAACATAAACAGGAAAAAACCTCCACATATTTTAGAAGAAAATAAAGGAGAATCTTTATGAACTTGGGGTAAGCAAAGATTTCTTAACTAGACAGAAAAAAATAAACGATGAAAGAAAATGATTTTTTTAAATGAAAAGCATTCAATCTAATTTATTGCTCCATTTTTAGGCATACAAAATATTAAAATTACCCAAGTGCCAGTCATTAAATAAATGGCGGCACATCTGCACAGTGGACTAATAGCTTTCAAAAGAGTCAGTAAGCCCTCCACATGCTGAGTTGGAAAGAACACCAAGATATTTGTTAAGTAATTAAAGCAAATTGCAGAACTGAGTGTACAGAGCAAACAACTTTGTATGTAAAATTGTGACAATAGGTCAGGCTTGGTGGCTCATTCCTGTAATCCCAGAACTTTGGTCAGCTGAGGTGGGTGGATTGCTTGAGCCCAGGAGTTCAAGACCAGCCTGGGTAACATGGCAAAACCCATCTACAAAAAACAAACAAACTAACATAAAACACACACACACAAAAACAAACAAACAAAACACATACACGAAAATTAGCCTGGTGTAGTGGCGCAAACCTATGGTCTCAGCGACGAGTGAGGCTGAGGTGGTAGGATCTCTTGAGCTGGGAGGTTGAGACTGTAGCGAGCCGTGATCATACCACTGCAATCCAGCCTGGGTATCAGAAACCTTGCTGGAAAAAAAGAATAATTGTGGAAATAAAATACATACTGTGACTTGTTTGTATCTGAATTAAGAAACTTGGGAGGGATACATCTTGTTTCTTGTGGCAGAGAGTCAGGCAAGAACTAAGTAAATGGGAAACAAGGCTATGCGAATGGGTATCTTTTCACTCTATATCTTTTAATATGTATATCTTAAATTTTTAACTATGCTAATGTATTACATTTTTAATTTTAAATTTTGAAAAACAAAACTTGCATATAGCAAAGATTTCCTGTCAACAAAGCTGAAAAACAAATTAAGTATAATTACAACAAATTAAGTATAATTACAACAAATGTAGCAAACAAAGCCTTAGTACCTGCAGTATATAAAATATTCCTTCAAATCAGTAAGAAAAAGCTACTCCATATGAATCCATGAAAATATTAATTTGAACAGGTATTTAACAGAAGAGGAATTATGAATATGTTCAGAGTGTAAATATATTTACTCTCATCACTTATCAGGACAAGGTAAATTAATACAAAAAAGATACCATTTTCATCCATCATGTCAAATTAAGGAGGCTTTGTTGAACAATGTCAGATATGTGACAAAAAGTCACCCTTGCGGGAACATTAATTAGTAATGACATGTTGAAGTGTAACTTGGCAGCATTTAATAAAATTAAAAATCTACATACCCTACAACCCAGAAATTTCACTTCTGGATATGAATCCTAGACAAATTCCTGCAACGGTGCACAAGGAAGCACTTACAAGAATGTTCCTTTTGGCATGTATTTAACAAACACTCATGTAGTACTTACTACATTCCAGTCTTGATTCCAAGCACTTTACAAATATTACCCCATACAATCCTCATAACAACTCTAGCGGGTAAGTACCATTAAGATATCCTAAAAAATTATAGATTTTTTTTTAAACTAACATAACAAAAATGTTGAGGACATTACTTAAGGTCATGTGGCTTGTCAATGGTAGGAATGGATTTGAACTTAGGTAGCCAGCCCAGCCCAAGTGTGCTCTTTCAACCCTATATTCACATTATCGCTCAGTAAAATTCTGCAAGTCAGGTAGAGCTTCATCAATAGAGAAATGGGTATAAAGGAATAGAGTAATGGATATAAAAAATGTGCTATATTCATAACATGAAATGCTATCAGCAACTAAAAGGATAGCGATCTATCTGTCTGTCTATTTATCTATCATCTCTCATCTATGGATCCATCCATAGGTAGCTATATTATTTATGTACGTATGAATAGCTTTCAAAGCATAATTGAAAATTTTTTCAATGTAAAAGATATATGAATATAAATTACTTATGAATGAATGCCTCTCAAAACATGAAGATTTCATTTCTTTTTTTATGAACTTTTATACTTAATTTTTTTTTTTTTTTTTTTCATACTTTAAGTTCCAGGGTACATGTGCATAACGTGCAGGTTTGTTACATATGTATATTTGTGCCATGTTGGTGTGCTGCACCCATCAACTCGTCAGCACCCATCAATTCATCATTTATATCATGTATAACTCCCCAATGCAATCCCTCCCCCTCCCCCCTCCCCATGATAGGCCCCAGTGTGTGATGTTCCCCTTCCCGAGTCCAAGTGATCTCATTGTTCAGTTCCCACCTATGAGTGAGAACATGCGGTGTTTGGTTTTCTGTTCTTGTGATAGTTTGCTAAGAATGATGGTTTCCAGCTGCATCCATGTCCCTACAAAGGACGCAAACTCATCCTTTTTTATGGCTGCATAGTATTCCATGGTGTATATGTGCCACATTTTCTTAATCCAGTCTGTCACAGATGGACATTTGGGTTGATTCCAAGTCTTTGCTATTGTGAATAGTGCCAATAAACATACGTGTGCATGTGTCTTTGTAGTAGAATAATTTATAATCCTTTGGGTATATACCCAGTAGTGGGATGGCTGGGTCATATGGTACATCTAGTTCTAGATCCTTGAGGAATTGCCATACTGTTTTCCATAATGGTTGAACTAGTTTACAATCCCACCAACAGTGTAAAAGTGTTCCTATTTCTCCACATCCTCTCCAACACCTGTTGTTTCCTGATTTTAATGATTGCCATTCTAACTGGTGTGAGATGGTATCTCATTGTGGTTTTGATTTGCATTTCTCTGATGGCGAGTGATGATGAGCATTTTTTCATGTGTCTGTTGGCTGTATGAATGTCTTCTTTTGAGAAATGTCTGTTCATATCCTTTGCCCACTTTTTGATGGGGTTGTTTGTTTTTTTCTTGTATATTTGTTTGAGTTCTTTGTAGATTCTGGATATTAGCCCTTTGTCAGATGAGTAGGTTGCAAAAATTTTCTCCCATTCTGTAGGTTGCCTGTTCACTCTGATGGTAGTTTCTTTTGCTGTGCAGAAGCTCTTTAGTTTAATTAGATCCCATTTGTCAATTTTGGCTTTTGCTGCCGTTGCTTTTGGTGTTTTAGACATGAAGTCCTTGCCCATGCCTATGTCCTGAATGGTACTACCTAGATTTTCTTCTAGGGTTTTTATGGTATTAGGTCTAACATTTAAGTCTCTAATCCATCTTGAATTAATCTTCGTATAAGGGTAAGGAAAGGATCCAGTTTCAGCTTTCTACTTATGGCTAGCCAATTTTCCCAGCACCATTTATTAAATAGGGAATCCTTTCCCCATTTCTTGTTTCTCTCAGGTTTGTCAAAGATCAGATGGCTGTAGATGTGTGGTATTATTTCTGAGGACTCTGTTCTGTTCCATTGGTCTATAGCTCTGTTTTGGTACCAGTACCATGCTGTTTTGGTTACTGTAGCCTTGTAGTATAGTTTGAAGTCAGGTAGCGTGACGCCTCCAGCTTTGTCCTTTTGACTTAGGATTGTCTTGGCAATGCGGGCTCTTTTTTGGTTCCATATGAACTTTAAAGCAGTTTTTTCCAATTCTGTGAAGAAACTCATTGGTAGCTTGATGGGGATGGCATTGAATCTATAAATAACCTTGGGCAGTATGGCCATTTTCACGATATTGATTCTTCCTATCCATGAGCATGGTATGTTCTTCCATTTGTTTGTGTCCTCTTTGATTTCACTGAGCAGTGGTTTGTAGTTCTCCTTGAAGAGGTCCTTTACATCCCTTGTAAGTTGGATTCCTAGGTATTTTATTCTCTTTGAAGCAATTGTGAATGGAAGTTCATTCCTGATTTGGCTCTCTGTTGTCTGTTACTGGTGTATAAGAATGCTTGTGATTTTTGCACATTAATTTTGTATCCTGAGACTTTGCTGAAGTTGCTTATCAGCTTAAGGAGATTTTGGGCTGAGACGATGGGGTTTTCTAAATATACAATCATGTCATCTGCAAACAGGGACAATTTGACTTCTTCTTTTCCTAACTGAATACCCTTGATTTCTTTCTCTTGCCTGATTGCCCTAGCCAGAACTTCCAACACTATGTTGAATAGGAGTGGTGAGAGAGGGCATCCCTGTCTTGTGCCAGTTTTCAAAGGGAATTTTTCCAGTTTTTGCCCATTCAGTATGATATTAGCTGTGGGTTTGTCATAAATAGCTCTTATTATTTTGAGGTACGTTCCATCAATACCGAATTTATTGAGCGTTTTTAGCATGAAGGGCTGTTGAATTTTGTCAAAAGCCTTTTCTGCATCTATATTGAGATAATCATGTGGTTCTTGTCTTTGGTTCTGTTTATATGCTGGATTACGTTTATTGATTTGCGAATGTTGAACCAGCCTTGCATCCCAGGGATGAAGCCCACTTGATCATGGTGGATAAGCTTTTTGATGTGCTGCTGAATCCGGTTTGCCAGTATTTTATTGAGGATTTTTGCATCGATGTTCATCAGGGATATTGGTCTAAAATTCTCTTTTTTTGTTGTGTCTCTGCCAGGCTTTGGTATCAGGATGATGTTGGCCTCATAAAATGAGTTAGGGAGGATTCCCTCTTTTTCATTGATTGGAATAGTTTCAGAAGGAATGGTACCAGCTCCTCCTTGTACCTCTGGTAGAATTCAGCTGTGAATCCATCTGGTCCTGGACTTTTTTTGGTGGGTAGGCTATTAATTGTTGCCTCAATTTCAGAGCCTGCTATTGGTCTATTCAGGGATTCAACTTCTTCCTGGTTTAGTCTTGGGAGAGTGTAAGTGTCCAGGAAATTATCCATTTCTTCTAGATTTTCTAGTTGATTTGCGTAGAGGTGTTTATAGTATTCTCTGATGGTAGTTTGTATTTCTGTGGGGTCGGTGGTGATATCCCCTTTATCATTTTTTATTGCATCTATTTGATTCCTCTCTCTTTTTCTTTATTAGTCTTGCTAGCGGTCTGTCAATTTTGTTGATCTTTTCAAAAAACCAACTCCTGGATTCATTGATTTTTTGGAGGGTTTTTTGTGTCTCTATCTCCTTCAGTTCTGCTCTGATCTTAGTTATTTCTTGCCTTCTGCTAGCTTTTGAATGTGTTTGCTCTTGCCTCTCTAGTTCTTTTAATTGTGATGTTAGAGTGTCAATTTTAGATCTTTCCTGCTTTCTCTTGTGGGCATTTAGTGCTATAAATTTCCCTCTACACACTGCTTTAAATGTGTCCCAGAGATTCTGGTATGTTGTATCTTTGTTCTCATTGGTTTCAAAGAACATCTTTATTTCTGCTTCATTTCGTTATGTACCCAGTAGTCATTCAGGAGCAGGTTGTTCAGTTTCCATGTAGTTGAGCGGTTTTGATTGAGTTTCTTAGTCCTGAGTTCTAGTTTGATTGCACTGTGGTCTGAGAGACAGTTTGTTATAATTTCTGTTCTTTTACATTTGCTGAGGAGTGCTTTACTTCCAATTATGTGGTCAATTTTGGAATAAGTGCGATGTGGTGCTGAGAAGAATGTATATTCTGTTGATTTGGGGTGGAGAGTTCTATAGATGTCTATTAGGTCCGCTTGGTGCAGAGATGAGTTCAATTCCTGGATATCCTTGTTAACTTTCTGTCTCGTTGATCTGTCTAATGTTGACAGTGGAGTGTTGAAGTCTCCCATTATTATTGTATGGGAGTCTAAGTCTCTTTGTAAGTCTCTAAGGACTTGCTTTATGAATCTGGGTGCTCCTGTATTGGGTGCATATATATTTAGGATAGTTAGCTCTTCCTGTTGAATTGATCCCTTTACCATTATGTAATGGCCTTCTTTGTCTCTTTTGATCTTTGATGGTTTAAAGTCTGTTTTATCAGAGACTAGGATTGCAACCCCTGCTTTTTTTTGTTCTCCATTTGCTTGGTAGATCTTCCTCCATCCCTTTATTTTGAGCCTATGTATGTCTCTGCATGTGAGATGGGTCTCCTGAATACAGCAGACTGATGGGTCTTGACTCTTTATCCAGTTTGCCAGTCTGTGTCTTTTAATTGGAGCATTTAGTCCATTACATTTAAGGTTAATATTGTTATGTGTGAACTTGATCCTGCCATTATGATATTAACTGGTTATTTTGCTCGTTAGTTGATGCAGTTTCTTCCTAGCCTCGATGGTCTTTACATTTTGGCATGTTTTTGCAATGGCTGGTACCGGTTGTTCCTTTCCATGTTTAGGGCTTCCTTCAGGGTCTCTTGTAAGGCAGGCCTGGTGGTGACAAAATCTCTAAGCATTTGCTTATCTGTAAAGGATTTTATTTCTCCTTCACTTATGAAACTTAGTTTGGCTGGATATGAAATTCTGGGTTGAAAATTCTTTTCTTTAAGAACGTTGAATATTGGCCCCCACTCTCTTCTGGCTTGTAGAGTTTCTGCCAGAGATCTGCTGTTAGTCTGATGGGCTTCCCTTTGTGGGTAACCCGACCTTTCTCTCTGGCTGCCCTTAAGATTTTTTCCTTCATTTCAACTTTGGTGAATCTGGCAATTATGTGTCTTGGAGTTGCTCTTCTGGAGGAGTATCTTTGTGGTTCTCTGTATTTCCTGAATTTGAATGTTGGCCTGCCCTACTAGGTTGGGGAAGTTCTCCTGGATGATATCCTGAAGAGTGTTTTCCAACTTGGTTCCATTTTCCCCCTCACTTTCAGGCACCCCAATCAGACGTAGATTTGGTCTTTTTACATAATCCCATACTTCTTGCAGGCTTTGTTCATTTCTTTTTCTTCTTTTTTCTTTTGGTTTCTCTTCTCGCTTCATTTCATTCATTTGATCCTCAATCGCTGATACTCTTTCTTCCAGTTGATCGAGTCGGTTACTGAAGCTTGTGCATTTGTCACGTATTTCTCGTGTCATGGTTTTCATCTCTGTCATTTCGTTTATGACCTTCTCTGCATTAAGTCTAGCTGTCAATTCTTCCACTCTTTTTTCAAGATTTTTAGTTTCTTTGCGCTGGGTACGTAATTCCTCCTTTAGCTCTGAGAAGTTTGATGGACTGAAGCCTTCTTCTCTCTCTCTCGTCAAAGTCATTCTCTGACCAGCTTTGATCCGTTGCTGGTGATGGGCTGCGCTCCTTTGCAGGGGGAGATGCGCTCTTATTTTTTGAATTTCCAGCTTTTCTGCCCTGCTTTTTCCCCATCTTTGTGGTTTTATCTGTCTCTGGTCTTCTTTGATGATGGTGACGTACTGATGGGGTTTTGGTATAGGTGTCCTTCCTGTTTGATAGTTTTCCTTCTGACAGTCAGGACCCTCAGCTAGGTCTGTTGGAGATTGCTTGAGGTCCACTCCAGACCCTGTTTGCCTGGGTATCAGCAGCAGAGGTTGCAGAAGATAGAATATTGCTGAACAGCGAGTGTACCTGTCTGATTCTTACTTTGGAAGCTTCCTCTCAGGGGTGTACTCCACCCTGTGAGGTGTGGGGTGTCAGACTGCCCCTAGTGGGGGATGTCTCCCAGTTAGGCTACTCAGGGGTCAGGACCCACTTGAGCAGGCAGTCTGTCCGTTCTCAGATCTCAACCTCCGTGTTGGGAGATCCACTGCTCTCTTCAAAGCTGTCAGACAGAGTCGTTCGCTCTGCTCAGGCCTCTGCTGTTTCCCCTGTTGTTTTTAGGTGCCCTCCCTGCCCCGAGGTGGAGTCTATAGAGACAGGCAGGTTTCCTTGAGCTGCTGTGAGCTCCACCCAGTTCGAGCTTCCCAGCGGCTTTGTTTACCTACTTAAGCCTCAGCAATGGCGGGCGCCCCCCCCCAGCCTCGCTGCTGCCTTGCGGTTAGATCGCGCAGACTGCTGTGTTAGCAATGAGGGAGGCTCCTGGGCGTGGGACCCTCCCGGCCAGGTGAGGGATATATTCTCTGGTGTGCCCGTTGCTTAAACGCGTATTGGGGTGGGAGTTACCCGATTTTCCAGGTGTTGTGTGTCTCAGTTCCCCTGGCTAGGAAAAGGGATTCCCTTCCCCCTTGCACTTCCCAGGTGAGGCGATGCCTCGCCCTGCTTCAGCTCTCGCTGGTCAGGCTGCAGCAGCTGACCAGCACCGATTGTCCGGCACTCCCTAGTGAGATGACCCCAGTACCTCAGTTGAAAATGCAGAAATCACCGGTCTTCTGTGTCGCTCGCGCTGGGAGTTGGAGACTGGAGCTGTTCCTATTCGGCCATCTTGCTCCGCCCCCCCACAGATTTCATTTCTTTATGAAGCTCAAAAATTCTGATGCAATGATTTTGCTTTCTGAAATATCTCTTTAGATAAATCTGTTTCAATTTTAAAGCATTGATAGAAATCTAATTTTACGACATTTTCAAATCAGTTGATCTTTTTATCATGACTGCATTGAAAAAACAAAATTCAAATCAGAATGTTTTTTTCTGTAGCTGAGTGAATCTTAGTTATATATGGCTATATAATTTCATTTTAAATTTATTAATGTTAACATATTTTTTCTATTCAAAAATAGCATGATCAGTGCAGAAAAATCAGTAAGAGAAGTAAAATAAGAAAAAAAGGTATTCCTGTGGCCTCATCAGAGTAGATATCCACCTTTAACACCCTGGTGATTGGTTTCCTTTTCCTTCCTTGCTTCCTTCCCTCCCTCCCCCCTCCCTCCCCCTCCCTCGCTCCTTCCTTCCTTCCTTCCTTCCTTCCTTCCTTCCTCCTTCCTTCCTTCCTTCCTTCCTTCCTTCCTTCCTTCGTTCCCTTCCTCCTTCTGCCTGCCTGCCTTCCTTCCTTCCTTCCTTCCTTCCTTCCTTCCTTCCTTCCTTCCTTCCTTCCTTCCTCCTTCCTTCTCTTCTTTCCTTCTTTCCTCCCCTCTCTCTTTTTGTTTCTCATTTATTCACCTGTCTATCTGGATATTTATCCATGAAGAAATGGCCCATATTTCTCTTGTATGAATAAAGCTAGTTATCTTACAGCAGATCTGCTTTTTTCAGGTAAGAGTCAATTGATTCTTGCTTTTAGTTATGTAATGAAGAATGAAGAGGTTCTCACTGCCTTTGGAAAATGTATTGTGGAAACTTTTCTGGTCTTACAAAAGCCACTGTTCACAATATTCCTTGAAATGCAGACTTCATCCTGATAAGAGATGGATCAATTTCTATTTAAAAAAAAAGAAACGAACAAAATATCCAAATGTTGGAGCATGGTTAAAATGAAAAAAAAAAAAAAAAAAAAACACAGTACATTTATAGAATATAAATGGAATATTATTTTATATTTAAATGATATAGATGAATATTATTGATCTGAAAAGATGTTTGCAACATATGTGAAAAAAGAGATTATATTATTCAATATAATCTCTATTTTTTTTAATGGTATAAATATGTAACCCATAGGACCCACTTCACCTGTGTTAGGGAACAAATGTGGCCACATTTAATGTTTTTATAAAAAGTCTCATTTTTATAATTAATGTTCACATTCTCACTTCTCTTAATTATCAGAAAATACAATGTTTTTCTTTTATGCCAAGCATGTCTCCATTGTCTCCAATTGGAGTTTTCTCAGTTAGGCTAGTCTTGCTTCCAAATGCCAGCTGGAGAGAGAGATCAAGTCTGACAAGCTTACCATTATCAGTGTTGTAGATGCCATCCTGTGGGTCACTGAGGACCAGTCCATTGCCCAGGTTCTTATCCAAGACTGCTGTAGGGCTGCTGCTTTCAAAGTTTGGGTCCCTGCCTCAGTGGTCCCCAAGCTTGACCCCAAGGTCTCAGATCCTCAGATCTCTGTCACATGTTCAGCCTCAGGGGAGGGGCTTTCACTATTAGCCACAGCTGGGCCCAAATCCTCAGGACTTTGAGTCTGAGTCATCAGGCGAGACTCCTCCACTGCTCTTGTGACTCCCACCTGAAGCCATTTCTGTGAGCGGAACATGAAGTTGTTATTTCTGTATGAACTGTCACATTCCTCTGACTTCAAGTCTTGGCGAGAATTTTTCCTTTCCATTTTTTGCTATTGTAAGACATTCACAGCACTATGATGAATGTCTTTATAACCAAGTCCTAGAAGTTGAACATCGGGATCCAAAGGTACACATGTTTATAGATTTTGACAAGCCAACTTGACCTTCAGAAAGGTCATAGTGATTTACATTTACACCAACAGTATAAGAATGTGTCTTTTATTCAGCTTTGCCAGTACTGGGGATAATTTTTTAACAGCTTTGTTGAGGTATAATAGACATAATTGTACATATATAAAGTGTACTCTTTATAGGTTTTGACATATGTAT
>NW_022143719.1:0-20196 GCF_007565055.1 Rhinopithecus roxellana
CAAATAAGAAAATCAAAATATTTTACCCCAAAAGATGTTTCTTTGCCCTACTCTGAGATGACCCTGCAGGCTGGGCATGGTGGGTCATGCCTGTAATCCCAGTACTTTGGGAGGCTGAGGCTGGTGGATCACCTGAGGTTGGGAGTTCGAGACCAGCCTGACCAACATGGAGAAACCCCATGTCTAATAAAAATACAAAATTAGCCGAGTGTGGTGGCACATGCTTGTAATCCTAGCTACTCGGGAGACTGAGGCAGGAGAATTGCTTGAACCCAGGAGGTGGGTGGAGCTTGTGGTGAGCAGGGATAGTGCCATTGTACTCCAGCCTGGGCAACTAGAGCAAAATTCCATCAAGATGAAAGAAAGAAAGAAAGAAAGAAGAGAGAGAGAGAGAGAGAGAGAGAGAGAGAGAGAGAGAGAGAGAGAGAGAGAGAGAGAGAGAGAAGAGAGAGAGAAGAGAAGAGAAGAGAAGAGAAGAGAAGAGAAGAGAAGAGAAGAGAAGAGAGAGAAAGAAAGAAAGAGAAAGAGAAAAGACAGAAAGAGAGGGAGAGGAGGGAGGGAAGAAAGGAAGGAAGGAAGGAAAGAAGGAAAGGAGGAAAAGAGGAAAGAAAGAAAGAAAGAAAGAAATGGCCCAGCAAAGTCGTTCTTTGTAGGGGAAAATTTGCATCTGTAAAGAATCTCTGTCAATATAGCTAGATCTTTTGCATCTAGAACCTCCCAATCCTAAAGAGATGAACTAAGATCTGAATAGGAAACATTTGTCACCTATTGTCTCTAAGGGCAACCACTAAAAGACTTCAAAAGAATTTTGGACTTAACATTACCTTTCTATCTATCCCAGGTCTTTAGAAAAACTCAACCAATTGTCAACCAGAAAATGTTTAAATTCACCTATACCCTGGAAGCCCTTGCTTTGAGTTGTTCCACCTTTCTGGACCAAACCAATGGTTCTGTTAAATGTATTTGATTGATGTCTCATGCCCTCTAAAATATATTAAACCAAACTTGATGGAATTTTGTCCCTGCCCTAGAAATCTGTGGAACTTTGCACTTGAGAGAGATGATCTGAAATAGGAACTTATGTTTAAAAGGGAAACAGAGCATAAAAGTTTGGAAAATTCGCAGCCAAGCCATGTGGTAGTAAAAAAAGCCACATTTTCGAGGGAGAAATTCAAGTTGGCTGCAGAAATTTGCATAAGTAATGAGGAGATGAATATTAATAACCAAGACACAGGGGATACATTTTCAGGGCATGTCAGAGATCTTTGCAGCAGCCCTTCCAACCACAGACCTGGAGCCCTATCAGGGAAACATGGTTTCATGGGCTGGGTACAGGGCCCAGCTGCTCTGTGGAGCCTTGGGACTTGGTGCCCTGTGTCCCAGTTGCTCCAGCTCTAGCTGGCTTTAAAAGTCCAAAGTATAGCTCAGGCCATTGCTTCAGAAGGTACAAGCCCCAATCCTTGGTGGCTTCCACATGATGTTGGGCTTGTGGGTGTGCAGAAGAGACGAGTTCAGCTTTGTGATTCTCTGCCTAGATCTCAGAGGATTTATAGAAATGACTGGATGTCCAGCCAGAAGTCTGCTCCAGAGGCAAAGCCCTCATGGAGAGCCTCTGCTAGGGCAGTGCAGAAGGGAAATGGGGGTTGGAGCCCCCACACAGAGTCCCCATTGGGCAGTGACTAATGGGGCTGTGAGAAGAGGGCCACCATCCTTCAGACTCCAGAATGGTAGATCCATTAACAGCTTGCACTGGCACCTGGAAAAGCTGCAGGCACTCAATGAGAATAGCCAGAAGGGCTGAACTCTGCAAAGCCCATGAGAGCAGCCAGGATCAGAGCTGCAAAGCCTGCAAAGTCACAGAGTAAGAGCTTCCCAAGGTTGTGGGAGCCCCCACTTGCATTAGCATGCCCTGAATGTGAGAAATGGAGTCAAAGGAGATTATTTGGGAGCTTTAAGATTTAATGACTGCCCACTGGATTTTGGGCTTGCATGTGACCTGTAGCCCCTTTATTTTGGTCCATTTCTCCCATCTGAAATGGGAGCATTATCTAATGTCTCTACCCCCATTGTTTCTTGGAAGTAACTGACTTCTTTCTCATTTTACAGGTTCATAGATGGAAGGGACTTGCCTTGTCTCCAATGACTTTGGACTTGGACTTTTGAGTTAATGCTGAAATGAGTTAAGAAGTTGGGTACTGTTGGGAAGGCATGATTGGTTTTGAAATGCAAAGAGAACATGAGATTGGGAGGGGCTGGGTGGCATGATATGGTTTGGTTCTGTGTCTCTACCCAAAAGGCACCATTCCTCATGGTGATCAGCCAGCTACCTGGTGGCAGGTTGGATTATATTGGCCCTCTTTCATCCTGGAAATGGCAGAGGTTTTCCTCACTGAAATAGACACTGACATCAGATATGCATGCAATGCTTTTGCCAAGACTACCATCTGTGGACTCATGGAATGCCTTATCCACTGGTCACAGTATTCCACCTAGCATGGCCTCCTGGCCAACGCACTCCCTGATGGCTAAAGAAGTGTTGGCAGTAGGCTCATGCTCATGGGATTTACCTTGTCTTACCATGTTCCCCATCATCCTGAAGCAGCTGGATTGACAGGAAAATGGAATAGCCTTTCGAAGTCACAATGCCAACTAGGTGACAATACTTTGCAGGGCTGAGCCAAAGCTCTCCGGAAGACCGTGTATGCTCTGAATCAGCATCCAATATATGGTCCTGTTTCTCCCATACGCCATAATTCATGGATGCGGGAGGTCAAGGGTGGAAGTGGAAGTGCACCATTCACCATCGCCCCCAGTGATCCACTAGCAAAATTTTTGCTTCCTGTTCCCATGACATTACATTCTGTTGGCCTAGAGGTCTTAGTTCCAATGGGAATAATGCTGCTGTCAGGGAGACACAACAACAATTCCATTAAACTGGAAGTTTAAGAGTGCCACCTGGACACTTTGGGCCCTCCTACCTTTAAGTCCACAGGCTAAGAAGGAGTTGCAGTGTTGACTGGTGGCCTGACCTGGACTATCAAGATGCAATCAGGTCTATTACTCCACAATGGAGGTAAGGAAGAGTATGTCTGGAATACAGGCGATCCATTAGGGCGTCTCTTAGCATTCCCATGCCCTGTCATTAAGGTCGATGGAGACTATAACAGCTCAATCCAGCAGACTATAATGGCCCAGACCCTTCAGGAATGAAGGTTTGTGTCACTCCACTAGGGAAAAAAACCACGACCTGCTGTGATGCTTGCTGAAGGCAAAGGGAATACAGAATGGGTAGTAGAAGAAGGTAGTCAATCAATACCAGCTACAAACTACATGGTCAGTTGCAGAAATGAGGACTGTAATTGTCATCAGTATTTCCTTCTTTTGTTAAAAGCATGTTTTGTGCATGTGTACCCTTGTACTCAGAAATTCCTTCATTTTATTTCTTTTTTCCTTTATCATGTGACATAAAATTTATTGACTTCGTATCAGCATTTAGTGTTTCTTAACTTCATTAATAGCATTTGGGTTGGGGACTGGTGCATTTCTGGTTGTACAAAGATAGTTGTATTACATTAGGTGTAATTATGACCTTATTATTGTCTTTGTTTGAAGCTTATGTATGATCTCAGGAGATTTCGTGTGGGCTCAAGTTGACAAGGGGTGACTTGTGATGGTTACTACTGAGTGTCAACTTGATTGGGCTGAAGCATGCAAAGGATTGATCCTGGGTGTGTCTGTGAGGGTGTGCCAAAGGAGATTAACATTTGAGCCAGTGGGCTGGGAAAGTCAGACCTACCCTTAATCGAGGTGGGCAGCATCTAATCAGCTGCCAGTTTGGCCAGGATATAAAGCAGGCAGAAAAACATGAAAAGACTAGACTGGCTTAGTCTCCCAGCCTACATCTTTCTCCTGTGCTGGATGCTTCCTGCCCTCAAACATCGGACTTCAAGTTCTTCAGCTTTGGGAATTTGGACTGGCTTCCTTGCTCCTCAGCTTGCAGGCGGCCTACTGTGGGACCTTGTAACTGTGTGAGTTTAATGCTCCTTAATAAACTCTAATATATATAATATAAAATATATATTATGTATTAAATATATCTAATATATATTATGTATTATATATAATGTAGTATATATAATATATATTATATTATATATAAATATTAGGGTCTCTAGAGGGACAGAACTATGTCTATATCTATCTATCTATCTATCTATCTATCTATCTATCTATCTATCTGTAGTTTCCATAGTCCGTGGCATAGACTAGGTGAAATTGACTTTACAACATCCTGAAGGGTAAACACCCAGACTCTCACCTGTACTCCCCGAAATCCTGTGCCCTGGAGATTGGAGAAGCTTCAAACCAAAGCCAGTGTTAAGTTAGCTCAGTCTTTGATTGAGCATGCAATCTGCCTATACTTGGCTTCCAGGGTGGGTGAGGGAGAATTCCTGCCTAGAACAAGGTCACATTACAAAGAATCTTCACAATGCTCATGAGACATTTCGGACCTTCCATCAGAAGCATTCAGGATGGCAGGAGACTGGACATGATGAGCAAACATGGGGATAGGAGGAAGGAAACAGAGAATGGAAGGAGGTGACAGCTGACAAGGCCTGTGGTTCTCAGATGCCGAGCATGAAATGAAGCATTTATGACGAAGGAAACAGAACAGATGTATGGTACAAATATTAAATATACAACAGTAAATTACAGCAGGTGGCTGCACAGCAGCTTAGACACAGCAGAAGAGAAGAGGATGGAATTGGAAGATCAATGTTCAGGACGGATGCAGAGTTGCAGACTCTGGGAGTGGACCCACTCCAGAAAGAGAGGAGGAGGGGGATTGGAGGAAGAAGGAACATTTGAAAGTACCCCCACTGAGAACCAGGACAACCCCTTGGGCCAAGCTGTCCATGACCCTTACAGCCTCAGAGGTCCAGACTCCAGCCTGGCCTCACGTGCTGGTTGGTCTTGTCCCTGCCAGGCCAGAACCCTCCTCAGAACCCAGAGCCCCCACGGCTCTCCCTCACCCTATGCCCAGGACATGTCTCCTGTGCACTCTTCCCTGGCCCACAGGTGGGAGTTTACACCTGCTCGGGCAGCCTCGGCATCCACACCAACAACCTGGTAGCAGTTGTTCTGCTCCCTCCACCTGGCACAGCTCGGATCTCCCACAGTGCAGGCCCCGTGGTTAGGAGTGATTAGAACACACAGGAGGGCAGCTCAAGACAACAGGTGCTGAGGCATGCAGATTTCGAGGATTTAAGTGCTGATGCTCTTGGAAGACCATGTCCATGGTGTTAACCGTGGTTTCTCTTGGTGAACTGTTGGCTTGTGTTTTTGATATTGTTGTTGCTCTAAATAGTGTTTACCTGACTTCAACATGAACTCGATTGGTCACATCTTCGTTAAAATATGTGTCATTCTAAAAGTTCACACGGCATTAGATTTTTTGCTCAAACTACCTATAATATTTCTCCAACAGAATGCACATTTGCCTTTCTTCCACGCATACCTCCGCCCCCTGCCCTGAGCAGTGTCCCTGCCGTCCCATCTGCTTAGGGGGTGGGGAAGGGGACAGAGGCCCTGACATGAGGTGGGGCTGTGCCAAGCGTGGTGGTCTTGCATGGGCACCAAGTGAGTGGGCTCTTGAGAGAGGGGTGATCTTTGCCTCCGGGAATACCCCAGGCCACAGGAGAGAGGTCAGCTGGAGTGTGAGGTGGGGGGTGGAGATGCAAAAAGGGTGGGCGGGCCTGCTGCTCTATCAGCAAAAGACCTCACACCCGAAGGGCACACAGCAGGAGGGCATCGTATTCACTGACCTCACAGGTAACTGTCCATTAGCATTCACCCACAAAATAATAAAATACACTGAGAGGGGAACAGGAATGGATTGCTCACATCTTTTATGTCAGCTGAATGAAGGAAATTTCTAAGCAGGTTGAGAGAAAGGATATCAAGCTGTGTTTGGAGAAGGGGTGGAATTCTAAACAATGTTATGGAAGCAGGGCAGCTAGAACCACAGGTGTATTCAGAAGAATGCTAGATCTCAGTACTACTCTAGAATATCAGCGGTTTTCTGTGGACGGTATGGGAAGTGTGATTTCTTCCGTTTGTGGGCTTTGCGTTTGACATTCTCTGTGACATATCTACACTGCATTTTAAAAGTCAATATTATTGTGAATTTTAATTTAAAATAAAATGTTATTTCATTCAGTTCTTTATACATTTTAACTTTCATTTTCCTTCACAATAACTTAGCAACACACCTAGCCCTGTTTTCACCCGGACCAGCCTGTGCTGCTACAAGCCTGGTTTCTCTTCCTCATCACGACTAACTCAGCTTCCCTTCCCGTTTCAGTTCAAGGAAATGTGGGGCGGGAAGGGAGGGGCAGCTGCCACTCACACAGCTCACACTGAATGCCAGAGAGCTTGCCCCGCACGTCCGCCTATTTTTCTAGTTGAATTTCATTGCATGCAGCAATCAACCTCAGGAATTCATTTTCCCACATACGGGAAGCTGGGACCCAGGTAGGGGATTTGCTTGGTGGGGAATTTGAACCCAGGTCCCTCTCACTGCAAATCCCACAGCATCCCTGTGAGGAAGAGACAGGGAACAGGGAGTAGCCTGGGTCACCCTAAACTGACTTTGGGTTTAGAGAAGGACAGATTACCTGGGGAATGAGGAAGCTCATTGCTCTGGAGCTCACTTCTGGAGAAATGTCATGAATGGGCCCTGTAAGGAGCTGGTGGCAACTTCTGTTACTTCTGGGACCAGCGACCTCAGGTCAAGAGCCAGATGCTCACTCAGGTCTCTCCAGGCCAGAGGCTCTGGCCAAGTTTGGGCTCCCAGCAGAGTCTAAGAAAATGTGGAGGGCACCAATGTGTGTTTATGAAGATTTATTTCAGAGTGAGCATCAGCAACCTACCGAACCTGAGACAGAAGCCAACGCCTCCCATTACCCATGATGTGAGACAGGACCCTGTGCCTCCTGCAGACTTCAAGAAATGTGGACTTGACCTTTGGCATCCCCCCACCGTGATCCTGTTTCATAGATTCTGCTGTTATATTCTCTGTATCTTTACCGGGGTCGGGAGGCTGAATTAGTCTTATTCTGGGTCAGTAACTGTCACTTCCTTAACGGTGGTGGTCCTGAGAGTTTGTGCATTTGTGGCCGTCCCAAAGAGCAGTGCAATTACGACCAAAGACCACTCTCAGATACAGCACTGACTGCTGGCTTTGTTTGACCGAACGTGTTCTTCTTGGAGGTGGCCCGCTGTCGGACACTCCCACCAGCACCTCTTCTTAGGCACCGTGGAGGATCCCAGCCTATATGGCAATGGCAGTTCCTTCTGTTGTTGCAGACCCCTCTGTGACTGCACTTCTCAGGGTGACAGTCGTAGCCAGGGAAGTGATAGTCGCATTGCACTGGGTGTTATTACAGAAGTTTCCATCAGTGCAAGGAGTGCCGTCTATCACACGCCCAACATCAGTTGGGCCTGTTGCACGGTGTTCATCCAATCCAAAACACTGAAACCTTCCTCTCACTGAGTGATGGAATGAAACATGTTCCTGCAGCCGGGGAAGATGGGTCACGTTGGTACACTGCAGTCTTCCACAAAACTTATCTTTTCCTACACAAGCCTCATAGGCGATAGCTGTTCGTTCTCGCGTACAATGTCCGAATCGGTAACTTTCAAGATTGATGTCATAGCAGTCCTCAGGAGCATCCTTAGCACCGACAACAAAGATCGCCTTGCAGAGCACATTGCGGTCAGTGCAGTTCCCATGATAGCAGTAGCCTTCTTCAGTGCACGGGGTTCCATCTTGCAAATAAAATCTGGGGGGCATGTCAAGGTGGTCCCGTGACAGTACTCTGGAAGGTCACATATATTTTGGATAGGTCTGCAGAGAGTCCCTGGTGGGGAGAAGCTGCAGTTTGTACAGCAGTCTCCTAGATGACAGATGCTCCCCGGTGTGAAGTGACAGTCACTTCGGCAGCAACGACTGGCATAACACTGCTTGAAGGAGCCACAGTCACATTCCTCCCTCCCTTCCACGATGAGGTTTCCACAGAGAACCGTTGTCACGGTTTCGTTATACACTGGAGCGAGTGCTTTGAAAACGCACTGCGCTGAATTTACAAAACAATTTTGTAAATGTCCATAAGAACAGTTACTGAATGCATCTGTCATCCCAGGATATCGCTGCATAATGCAGGAGGTCCTTCTCTGACATGTGCAGTATTTATAATCATAACCCACACCAAAACTTCTCATCAGTTTGTGGGTTGTTATGACGGCTACCAATAAATAATGTCTGCCTAGAGTACCAATGTGTATAAGGCCTAAATGTGAACAGAAGCTATATCTTTTTGGTTCATAGTTAGATTCATGTGGTGCGTCTTTAGTAAGTAGTGTGGAAGAATGAACACGAAAAGTATCAAAAAAGGTTCTTCTAAAATAGTTAATCATTGCACTATGATATCGATTGTCATTCACAGGGGCTGGGTCACGACTATTATATACCGTCAAAATATAAATCTAGTACCGCAGATCAGTATTTTGAACAATGCTGTCAATGACACTGAACATCTGGACCACCTCTTTGCAACACGTTGTAATATTGCCATATATACGATAATATGAGTTGGAACATTGACCGTGGCCTTTTATATTACTTCTATGAGAACTCTACAGCGATGGAGATAACCTGGGATTCATGCTGTCATTTGCTTCAGATAACAGGGGGTCTGTCTCCTCATTGTCACCATCTCTAAATGTGGGCCCCGTTGCGTTGGACTCGGCCACTATCTGAGAAACAACATGTTCAAATCTGCGGGAATCCTGGAGGGGTTTGATTTCGTAGGCAAGGTCGTCCAGCATCATGATGCCTCTAAGGCCCCCATAGCACGTGTCGATGGTGGCCATGGACAGAGGCACCTCCTCCAGGTAGCCGAGGTAGTAGCAGTCTGGAGGGATGTAGGGGTCATCCACCTGCAAGGCTCCTTGGTCATCCTGAGTTGTCACCAGCAGATGTCTGGGCCAAAGAAGGTGTTTTCTCCGCATGTGAACGACGTGTCTTTGACCCCCAAAACGCAGGGGTAGGACAGCCAGCCGGGAAACTGAAGGCCTTTGCCACGGTGCGTCTCCTTCCTGGGAATCACAACCTCGGAGGATGCGTAATGCCACAAGGGACGGCCTTGAGAACACCAGACTAGAGCCAGGAGTGCCCAGAGCCCCAGCAGCAAGAGGGGGGCCCTAAGGGTGACCCGCACCTCTGCCGGCCTCATGTCTCAGCCCAGGGATAGTCATCCAAAGAGAATGGGAAAGGAAAGGCCTGTCCTTGGGGAAGCCAGGCCCCAACCAGCTGCGGTGGCTGCGTCCCTCCCAGGGAGACCCTGACAGAGAACAAAGGACCTCCCCGCAGGCTCCTGCACCACACCCTGGGGGCACCTGGACTCCTGGAGGGAATGAGGTAACAGTCCCAGGGCGGGGCAGGGGTGGACCCAGAGAGGATGGCAGCTGCTGCACACGGAATGAGGCTGAGGATCCTGGCTGTGAGGATTCATCAGGAAGGGAAAAGGGAGAGGGAAGCAGGGCTCTGTCTCTTTTACCACCGTCCGTCTTTTCTGTTGCTTTCTGAATCTGCAAAGTACAAAGATGTGTTCAATGCCCTCGCATCAGGCGTGTTATTCTCGGTCGCTCTGTGGGTTAATACCGCTCCTTTCTGTGGGTCACATTGCTTGGTCCGTTGCCATGTGGAGGTGGACACTGCCAATACTTTCCTTGTGGACTGATGTTTTCTCGTCTTCATAAGTACCACGTCTTATTCTTTTTGTTGGTGTTTCGTTTTGTTTTGGTTTTGAAGTTTGGTTTGAAGTTACCAGATTGTGAAAGGAAAGTATCTTGGGCCCTGTCGAGCTGGGAACCACTCATGGAAAACTTGCCTCCCAGTCTATTTAAAGCTGTCCCTGTGGTCACAGAGATAGATCAGAAACTCAAAAGAATGCAACCATCTGTCTCTCACCTACCTGTGACCTGGAAGCTCTAAGTGGGGAGGACTTGCTTTGAGTTGTCTGAGCCTTTCTGGGTGGAACTCATGTCCTTCTTATATTCACTGATGTCTCATGTCTCCCTGAAGTGCGTAAATCAAGCTGTGCCCGACCACCCTGGGCCATTGTCATCAGGACTTCCTGAGGCCGTGTCACAGGCGTGTCCTCAACCCTGGCAAAGGAAACTTGCTAAATTCACTGAGATCTGTCTCAGAGTTCCTGGGTTCATAAGATCAACAGTTGAAATAGGGTAACTCTTTCTTCCGTGCTGTGTAAAATCCTTGCGAATTATGATACTTTTTACTTAGTCCATCTATTCGGGGCAGACGCTATTCCTGACCCCACGAGCCAGGTGCTGTCCCTCCGATACTTCTGTGTGGTTCTCTCCTGGTCTTTGGTCATTTCTTCAGATGCACGAGCCGATCAGTTCTCAGGGAAGGACACAGGGGGCCCTCTGTGGGTGTCTCATGTCTGAGAACAAATATTTTGCATATTTCTGCCAATTCTGTCATTGCTTATGAGGGGATGGAAGATCCAACGCCAGATCGTAATCAGAAACACAAATTACTATTTCCTCGAAAGTGTAAATATTTCCCTTTCCTGGCAAATGTGGTCACTCTATTCAAACTTAACGTGACCGTGGTGTGTTTCGAAGGCTGTGTTGTGTGGCACTTTGCCTTCCAATGCCCCGTGCTCCCACCTTCCAATGCCCCATGCTCCCACCTTCCATCCCTTTGGATCCCGCCGTTTTACCACAGATGTACGATTACGGATGAAGCCGGTTTCCCCTCTACAAGTGTGCAGTTGGACGCCCTTTCCCTGTCCCTTCAGGGTTTTCACAGGGAGGAGAAGGAGGATATTTGACCTCCCTGAAGGAGGCTGCTATGGGAGACTGTGTCCCTCCTAAATTCATGTGTTGAAGTCCCAACCCTTGGTCCTTCAGAATGAAATCATACTTGGATGAGTGTCTTTTAAAGAGATGAATAAGTTAAAGTGAGATTTCTGGAGTGGGGCCCTACTGCAATCCGACTGTTGTTATAAGAAGGGGAAGCAGGAGGGAGGGTGCACACGCCCCGACGGATGGTCATGTTACCACAGAACAGCAGGAAGGCACCGTCTGCACACCAGGGAGCGAGACCTCCGAGGAAACCCACCAGCTGGCAGCTTGATCTTAGGCTTTCATCCTCCCCACTGTGAGGAAATCGGTTTTGTATTGTAAGCCACTCAATATGCGGTATTTTGTTATAAAAAGCCCTATAAAATGAATACAGTAGGTAATAGGAGAGCTTCTATAAATTGAAAAAGTCGGATGGCCAGACAAACCTGGACCCTCCTTTTCAGACCTGAGCAGGGTGATGGACCTGCTTTGGGACAGGAGAGGGGAAGAGAGGAACCCAGCACCCAGTCCCAGGTAAGCCTTTCCTCAGCAGGCCGTCGCTGGGCCGGAGCTTGCACAGGTGTGAAAGAGCGTGTCTTGGTCTTCAGGGCCCGTGGAGTTGGAGGGAGGATGCTGTAAACTCTCCCTCACAGAAGAACCCGTCATCGCTGTGCCCGTGTTTATGTGAATGGGGGTGTGTTTCCTGGGTGTGCTCATCCCCAGAGAAGAATTAATCAGGTTTCCAGGGCTAGAAAGAGGTTGTGGCATTTGTGTGTATTAAAAACTGTGGCTGGACCATAAATTACATTAAAATGCTCATGGGAAGGCACAATGGAAAGAAACACTTTGTTACAGAAGGGAAAAAATGGTAATTATTTAAATGAGATGCCTTTGAAGTCACCACGCCGAGAGGAGCCAATCACATGAGAGTGCTGGGTGTCATGTTCAGGAGATCAGGAGTGTCCATCTGCTGGCTTTTACGATACTCAGAAAGAGCTGAGAGTAGAATCTATGAATGGAGGGGATGTTGAGAAAGAGAAGGCCAAATGTTTGATGGAATGGAGGGTCACTATTGGAGCCGTTAGGAAATACAGAAGCTGAATTATGCTGAAGCACAGAACTGTGTCCCTGGGTAATACTGTGTTGTTTTGGGAGCTGCTGAACATACAGAAGTTTCACTGTTCTTAGTCCTCGAATTCTCTAGAATCTCTTGAAAGCCCAGTTTTAAATACTGGGAATGTAGGTAAGACACATTCACGGTTAAAAATTCTTAAGAGAAGATGTAGGAAGAAATGTAAAGTAATCAATTTAGGTTATGAAAATTTGGTTATGGCGAACTGTGATGTCTGTTTCTCACTTGGAATAATGGAATGTGAGTCATTAGTCATCCCAACGGCTCATTTTCCATAGCCATCAATTACAAAACTGCTGGATAATTTCCTGAATTGCCCACCCTAGAAGCTGACCTCACATTTCCTCAATGAGAAACCGCCAGTCCCGTTGATCCAGCCTCGTTTTTCCCGTCAGGGATTTTGTTTCTCTGTGGACAGTTCTGGTGAGGGCGGCAGAGGGGAGGATCTGAAGAGGGCATTCTTGGGCCATTCTTCAGAGGAGGAGAGAAGAAGAATTGCAGTCTTCCCATTTACCTGTCGGCCTTGCATCTGCATATGGCCATGGGAATGCTGCCAGCCTGTCCACGCATGATGAAGTTTATTTAGGGGATGAAGACAGCATGCTGGGTGTGCCAGTGCCGACAGCCAAGAGAATCAACTGCCTGGTGCATGCTGCTTTTATGAAAGCAAGCCCAGGGCCACTTGCTTTCTTCTGTATTAGCTTCTCTGATGAGTTGTTTATTCATTTTTGCTAAAATTGCCACATATAGTTACCTAGAGGCATTACAATAAACTGATTTGGAAGTTAACTGAGTTCCTGGTGAGGTTAAAATGAGTGTCAGGTGCACAGCGAGACAGACAGGAGACATGGGTGCATAGCAAGCTTGTGTTCACCATGGTTTGTATCTTAATTAGGGAAACTTCTGTACCTTTCTTAGATGTTCAGATACTCCATTAAGGACCCTGACATAACATTATTTATTGACAGACCATAGCTCAAAATATAGAACTGGATATTACCAAGGAGAATGTACTATTACTATTTTATCTTTATCTTAAAATACACTCTTCCATCTGAGGTGAAAATTAATCCAGATGGTAGAACTTACTGCAGTTATTACAGCATTTTAGCAAATCAAAAGCCACAGAGCAAACATATGGACAGAAAGCAGGTATGCTTTTGGAATCATAAACTAGTCTGTGATGATTTTAAAACCAAAAGGTGTCTCATGATGGCTGGAAACCTCTCAAAATGAAACAACACACTAAGGATCTTTGAGAAGTACTCTGACCTCCTAGCGAACTGACTGATACGTAGGCTGAGCTCCATGTAGAAAGTCAAAGGAATTTCTGCAGACATCGTCATGCCAAGCACAGCCGTAACGTGGGTCCCAGGCCTTTTTACACGTTCAAGGGTTAGATCTTAGGAGGGAATCAAAGAAGGCATTGTAAAATATCAAAATTTAAACACCGATTTTGATTTAAAAAGTGTTAAAATATGCTTGCGGTCTACACTTAGAAAATCTGTGTCCTTCAGATGGTGGCACCAGATGGTTTCAAGTGGCTATTTGGTAAGTTCTCAGTGAAACCACCAGATAATACAGAATAAATAAATTGCCACTGTCTTAAATCAACCCATGGGAAAGGGAAACTGTATAAATACAGCAGAGAGGAAACATTGTCCAAGGAAAAAACAATCTCCAGAAACTCTTGTTGAAGAAACAGAGGCATCAGAGTTACTAGAAAAATATATTGCATTTCATGCAAATCAAAACCACAATGAGATACCATCTCACACCAGTTAGAATGGCAATCATTAAAAAGTCAGGAAACAACAAGTGTTGGAGAGGATGTGGAGAAATAGGAACACTTTTACACTGTTGGTGGGATTGTAAACTAGTTCAACCATTATAGAAAACAGTATGGCAATTCCTCAAGGATCTAGAACTAGATGTACCATATGACCCAGCCATCCCACTACTGGGTATATACCCAAAGGATTATAAATCATCCTGCTATAAAGACACATGCACACGTATGTTTATTGCGGCACTATTCACAATAGCAAAGACTTGGAATCAACCCAAATGTCCATCTGTGACAGACTGGATTAAGAAAATGTGGCACATATACACCATAGAATACTATGCAGCCATAAAAAAGGATGAGTTTGCGTCCTTTGTAGGGACATGGATGCAGCTGGAAACCATCATTCTTAGCAAACTATCACAAGAACAGAAAACCAAACACCGCATGTTCTCACTCATAGGTGGGAACTGAACAATGTGATCACTTGGACTCGGGAAGGGGAACATCACACACCAGGGCCTATCATGGGGAGGGGGGAGGGGGGAGGGATTGCATTGGGAGTTATACCTGATATAAATGATGAATTGATGGGTGCTGACGAGTTGATGGGTGCAGCACACCAACATGGCACAAGTATACATATGTAACAAACCTGCACGTTATGCACATGTACCCTAGAACTTAAAGTATAATAAAAAGAAAAAGAAAAATATATTGCATTTCATTATATTATGGGGTACAACGTGATGTTTTGATACATGCGTGCATTGTGAAAGCATCAAATCAAGTAAATAAACATGTTCATCACCTCACATACTGCTTTTTTTATGGTATAAATGTGTAAAATATACTCTCTTATCAGTTTTCAAGTACATATAGTACATTAACATCCCTGAGGTCACCATGCTGTGCAATAGATCTTCAAACGAATTCCTTCTATCTAACCAAAACTCTACCCTTTCACCAACGTCTCAGCTTTCACATCCTCCTGACACCAGCCCCTGGTAGGCAACATGCTACTCTCTACTTCTCTGAGTTCAACATTTTTAGATTACATGTATAAGTGAGATCATGGAGCAATTATTTTGTACTAGGCTTATTTCACTCAACATAAAGACACTCAGTATCACTAATCATCAGGGAAATGCAAATTAAAACCACAATGAGGTATCACCTCACACATGTTACAACGGCTTAGTCTCAGTCTGTCTTTGTGTTGCTATAACAGAATACCAGAGACTGGGCAATTGTTTTTTTCTTTTTTGTGACAGAGTCTCACTCTGTTGCCCAGGCTGGAGTGCAGTGGCGTGATCTCCGCTCACTGCCAGCTCCGCCTCCCAGGTTCACACCATTCTCCTACCTCAGCCTCCCGAGTAGCTGGGACTACAGATGCCCACCACATGGAGAATGGGCAATTTTTTTAAAAAAGAAATTTATACTTAATGGTACTTGAGTCAGAGAAGTCCAATATCAAGGCGCTGGCATCTGAAAAGGGCCTTCTCACTGCGTCATCTCACAGCACAGGAAGATAAGCAAGAGACCACTTGTCTGTGAGAGAAAGGAGACCATCTTTTATTAGAAACTCAATCCTGTAATAACTAGCCCAATCCCATGATACTGACAGTAATCCATTCATGAGGACAGAGCCTTCATGACCTAATCACATAATAAAGTCCCACCTCTTAACACTGTTGCATTAAAGATTTTTTCCAAATCATAAACTTTGGGTGACACATTTAAACCATAGCATTCTTTTCCTAATACCAAAATTTACGTCCTTATCACAATGTAAACTACATTCATTCCATCCCAATTATCTACAAAGTCTTAACTCATTCAGCATCAGTGCAAAAGTATGAAGTCCAAAGTCTCATCTAAATCGGATATGAGTGAGACTGAAGGCACAATTTAGCCTGATACAAATTGTTTCCATCTGTGAGCCTATAAAGTCAAAACGAATTATCTACTTTCAAATACAGTGAATGATGGAGCAGGTATGGGATAGAAATTCCCATTCCAAAGCTTAGAGATAGGCAAGGAGAAGGGGAGCCTAGTCCAAAATCTAACAGGGAAAACAACATTAAGCCTTAAAACTGGAAAATCATCCTCCTTGACTGCATCTTGTGCACACTGGGGTGGGGGATGGGCACCCAAGGCCTCCGACAGTCTTGCCCCTATGGATTTGCTGGGTTCAGTCCACTCAGCTGTTCCCAACAGGTGGGACTCTCATCCCTCTAGCTCTCCTAGGCTGACTGGAAACTCTTTGTGGTGCCTCCAAATCCACATTCTGTTTGACATTGTGCTAAGGGCCCAGTGTGGTGACTCCATCTCTGCAACAACTCACTACCTGAGACCTTAGGCTGTCCACAGCATTCTTTGAAAGCTAGGTGGAGAAAGCCATGCCCTCGTGGTTCTTGTATTCTGCACACCTGCAGAATTAGCAACACTTGGATGCCATGGAAGTTGATGATTTGTACCATTAAAGTGATGGCTTGAGCTACACCTAGGTCCTCCTGAGCCACAGCATGGGCAGTCAAGGAGTGCTGTGCCTGGACACAGGGAACAGAGTCCTAAAGTGCATGCTAGAAGTGAGGCCATAGATTTGCCTCAAATTTCTTCCACCATATATCCTTGTTCATGGCTCTGAACTTCCACTTTACAGAAAGGCCTAGGGATGAGCACAATTCAGCCACGTTCTTTGCCACTTTATAGCAAGGATAGCCTTTGGTCCATTTTCTGATAAGCTATTCTTCTTTTTCTTCTGATTGCTTATCAGAGCGGCCTTTATTGTCCACTGTTCTACCAACATTCTAATAGTCATCACTTAAGTAATCTCTAAGAAGTTTCAGAATTTCCTCACAGCTCTCTTCTTCCAAGCGCTCAAAAGGATCACCCTCGTGTTCTATTCAGGGCAATGTAGACTTTTTATAGTCTGATCCTCCAAATTATTCCAGTCTCTGTGCATTACTACTTCCACTTCTACATTTTGGGGTATTTGTTATAGCAACAGCCCCACCCCTTGATACTGATTTCTTTGTCTTAGTCCACTTTGTGGTGCAATGAGTGAATACTACAGACTGGCTAATGTATAAGTGAAATAAATTTATGTTCTCACAGTTCTAGGAAGTCCAATGTCAAAGTGCTAGTATCTTGCAAGGGCCTTCTTGCTGTAACACCTATGTGGGAGGCAGGAAAGCATGTGTGAAGGAGAGAAATGGGGCTAAATTCATGTTTAATGAGGAACCCAGGCCTGTAGTAACTAATCTACTCCCTCAATGAGTAACCCACTCTGGCAATAATGGCATTAATTGCTTCATGAGGGCAGAGCCCTCATGACCTAATAATTTCTTAAAGTTCCCACCTCTGGACACTATCGAATTTGGGATTAAGTTTCCAATATACATTCTTTCTAAATAGCAGGGGCTTTTTAATAGGTTTACCACCCAAGGCTGCAGCAGGCTGTGAAGCAGTGGTCCGAGCGTGGCTGTCCTTTGTGAGAATGGAGAGAAGTGAACTGACTCATGGAGACACAAGTTGATGAAGTCAAGGGACTCATTGCTTCATCACATGGATAGTGAGGGCAATTGAAAGCATTAACAGATTATTGATGGTGGCAAAACCATCTGAGGTGGAGACCATGGGGAGTCGACCAGAAAAAGAGGACACATCCCATTAATGGTGCTTCATCTCCTTGCAAAACAGATGAAAGGAAAGTGAAACACAATGCCATAGTGTATACTAGACAGTGAATTGAGGGAAGAGTTTCCTAAGGCATAACTGATAAAGTGGAGAAATCATAGAATCTTTGCATGGTGCTAACATTTGGACTGTGGCTTCATTATTTCTTATAAACATTTTACTGAGATATTATTTCTAGAAGGAGACTGAAAATGAAGTATGAAAAGTTAAATGGGATTTCTATTCTAAGTTAGTCCTTTTCAGATGAGAGGAACTAAGGAGTTACAGGGGAGAAACAATAACAGCTGCTGAGCAAGACTTTTGCAGGACAGGACAAGGAATCACCAAGGAGAAAAAGGAAACATCAGCTTCACTTCGCATCTACTCCTGAGCCAGGTCCTGAGCGCCCCCTGCTGGTGCTGATCGTCCCTGGTGTCTGAGCACCCCTGGTGGTGTCTGACCCACCCTACTGGTGTCTGATCCCCTATGCCTGCCCTCAGCGCCCCCTGGTGGTGTCTGAGCCGCCCTGGTATTGTCTGAGCCTCGCTGGTGGTGTCCTGAGCTCCCATTAGTTTCTGAGCTTTCCTGGTGGGTCCTGAGCCCCGTTGGTGGCATCTGAGACCCCTGGTTTCGAGCCCCCCGCTGGGTTCTGAGCCCCTCCTGGTAGTTCTGAGTGTTCTTTTCACCATAGACTCAAATAAGATTGAGCAGTGATTCTTTCATCTGTGGTGGTCATTCCGGGTGAGCTGTCTCAGGGCTCATGGGGACTCTATCCCTAGGACCACTTGTCCCCACAGGAGGAGAGACCACAGTAGCAGCATCAAGGATAGGTCACAGCATTGTCACTGGGAGACCCCATATTTTTCTTCCAGACCGCAGTGAACCCTTGTCACCCCTCTTCCCACACTGCACGGGGGTCATACAGAGAGGCATCTTGGGGTGACCTGACTCTGGGATGTTACAGAAAAGGAGACAGCCTGAGCTCATGACTCCTAGAATCACATGCTCCAGTCTTGGCTATATACAGACCTGCAATTCTTTTCCTTTTACTCAGGCACTTTGCCTTTTGGGAGAGGACAGTGGAGGTCTACAGCCCTCCACAGTGTACTAGAGCCGACTAGAGCTGAATAGTCACTATCTTGTGCAAGTTTCCTTTCTGTGACTTTACTGGATTTCATTGCTAGTAAGAGTTCATCCAGACAGATTCCCAGGCAGTGTCCACATGAAAGGAAAGGAAAGGCCGATGGGCAGAGATGCCCTGAGCATCCAGTCCCAGGGTACCTTTGCCAGCTGTCCTTCCTAACATCCAGAGGCAGGGAAGGGAGGAGCCCTGCTGAGCAGTACACACATGTCCGCAGAGAGAATGTCATAGAAATGCAGCTCCGCTCCCACTCATGAGAAGTAGCTCATCCGCTGTCCTGTAGGCCCTGGTGAGGAGCCAGTCCATGTCTGGGTCCCACCTCAGCATCCCCACCATGCAGCCTGTGCCTGCTTATCACTATTCAGGGAGCATCCCTCCTGCAACAGGCTCACCTGTGACTGCCCCACACAGGGCTGCTCTCGGTGTGTTTTCTCTGTGCTTGCAGGCCTCCCTTGTGAAGTTCAGCTGGGGGAGGCCGAGGACATGTGAGGCTGCCTTGGGCATTCTCTGAGCCTTCTGTAAAGACTGGTTTCACCTTCACTAACAATAGCTTGAGCTGGGTCCAGCAGGCTGGAGTGGGTGCACAAGTGTGTGATCCAACTGGAAAAAATCAGTCCATTCTCCATCAGACAAGGAAGAACTCAAAAGACTTCTTGCTGTTTAACAGGGAGCTGAGGCAAGGTAAGGTGCAGAAAGCTTACTGAAGAAATAATAACGGATAAATGTCCAAAACTGAAGAAAGATATAATATCCAGGTACTGTGAGCAATTACAAACCAAACAGAATAACAAAAGAAGACTGCTCAAGACATACAATAATCAAAACTTTCAAAGCAGGAAAAAATGGATCGTAAAACCAGCAAGAAGTAAAAGAAAACCAATAACATATGAAGGCATTCCAAGTCCTCTGGCAACAGGCTTCTCAATGGAAATTACACAGGCCAGGAGGGAGTGGATTGAAATTTTTTAAGTGCTCAAAAGAAAAAAAATCTGTCATCCAAGAATATTTTCTTCAGCAAATTATCCCTCCAATTCAAAGGAGAGATAAAGACTTTCTTAAACAGACAAAAGATGAGAGAATTCACCACCCTCGGACCCGTCTTACAAGAAATGCTAAAGGGAGTTCTTAAATCTGAAAGAAAAAAGTACTGAAGAACAAAACAAAACTTTTATAAATACAAAACCCACTGGTAAAATTAGGCACATGGAGAAACCCAGAGGATGGGGTCCAAATGTAGAATTTTTGTGTGTCTTTTTTGCCTTTGCTTGTTTCTGTTCTTTCGAGTTGTCATCTCCTTTAAATAACTTCTTATATCTATAATGTGTTTCTTCTAAGACTCATGATGACCACAGCACAAAAACCTATAACAGATTCACTAAAAATCAGAAGCAACAAATTCTACCAGAGTAAATCACATAACCGCAGAGAAAGGCAAGAAAAAGAAAAAGAAAGAAAGAAAGAAAGAAGAAAGAAAGAAAAGAAAGAAAGAAAGAAAGAAAGAAAGAAAGAGAGAGAGAGAGA
>NW_022143720.1:0-10450 GCF_007565055.1 Rhinopithecus roxellana
GTGAGTGTCAGGGTTCGGCCCCGCCCACCGCCCGGGACCTGCCACGCCCCCGTCCCGCCCCCAGCCGCCTCCTGGCCACGCCCCCCCGGCGGGCGGGGGCCCCGGCCGGCGGCGCGCGACTTACCTTCCGCGAAGCGGTTCCCGGCGGCCGCTAGGCCCGCGCCCAGCGCCATTTTTTCGCCCTCGGGCCGCCCGGAAACGCCCCCTGGCGGCATAGGGTTTGGGTTAGGGTTAGGGTTAGGGTTAGTGTTAGGGTTAGGGTTCGGGTTAGGGTTAGGGTTAGGGTTAGGGTGAGTGTCAGGGTTCGGCCCCGCCCACCGCCCGGGACCTGCCACGCCCCCAGCCGCCTCCTGGCCACGCCCCCCCGGCGGGCGGGGGCCCCGGCCGGCGGCGCGCGACTTACCTTCCGCGTAGCGGTTCCCGGCGGCCGCTAGGCCCCGCGCCCAGCGCCATTTTTTTCGCCCTCGGGCCGCCCTGGAAACGCCCCCTGGCGGCATCGGGTTTAGAGTTAGGGTTAGGGTTAGGGTTAGGGTTGTAGGGTTAGTGTTAAGGGTTAGGGTTAGGGTTGAGGTTGGGTTAGGGTGAGTGTCCAGGGTTCGGTCCCCTGCCCACCGCCCGGGACCTGCCACGCCCCCGTCCCGCCTCCCAGGCAGCCTCCTTGGCCACGCCCCCCCAGGCCGGGCGGGGGCCCCGGCCGCTGGCCGCGCGACTTACCTTCCGCGACGCGGTTCCGGCGGCCGCTAGGCCCCGTCCGCCCACCGCCATGTTTTCGGCCCTCCAGGGCCTGCTCCGGAAACGCCCCTGGCGGCATAGGGTTGGGTGAGGGTTAGGTTGAGGGTGACGGGTTAGTGCTTAGGGTTACGGGTTAGGGTTAGGCGTTAGGGTTAGGGTTATGTGAGTGTCAGGGTTCGGCCACCGCCCACTCGCCCGGGACAGTGGCCACGCCCCCGTCCCGCCCGCCAGCCGCCTCTGAGTCCACGCCCCCCCAGGAGGGCGGGGGCCCCGGCCGGCGGCGCGCGACTTACCGTCCGGAAGTGGTTCCCGGCGGCCGCTAGGCCCGCGCCCAGCGCCATTTTTTCGCCCTCGGGCCGCCCGGAAACGCCCCCTGGCGGCATAGGGTTTGGGTTAGGGTTAGGGTTAGGGTTAGTGTTAGGGTTAGGGTTAGGGTTAGGGTTAGGGTTAGGGTTAGGGTCAGGGTTAGGGTGAGTGTCAGGGTTCGGCCCCGCCCACCGCCCGGGACATGCCACGCCCCCGTCCCGCCCCCAGCCGCCTCCTGGCCACGCCCCCCCGGCGGGCGGGGCCCCGGCCGGCGGCGCGCGACTTACCTTCCGCGAAGCGGTTCCCGGCGGCCGCTAGGCCCGCGCCCAGCGCCATTTTTTCGCCCTCGGGCCGCTCGGAAACGCCCCCTGGCGGCATAGGGTTTGGGTTAGGGTTAGGGTTAGGGTTAGGGTTAGGGTTAGGGTTAGGGTTAGGGTTAGGGTTAGGGTTAGGGTTAGGGTGAGTGTCAGGGTTCGGCCCCGCCCACCGCCCGGGACCTGCCACGCCCCGTCCCGCCCCAGCCGCCTCCTGGCCACGCCCCCCCGGCGGGCGGGGGCCCCGGCCGGCGGCGCGCGACTTACCTTCCGCGAAGCGGTTCCCGGCGGCCGCTAGGCCCGCGCCCAGCGCCATTTTTTCGCCCTCGGGCCGCCGGAAACGCCCCCTGGCGGCATAGGGTTTGGGTTAGGGTTAGGGTTAGGGTTAGGGTTAGGGTTAGGGTTAGGGTTAGGGTTAGGGTTAGGGTTGAGGGTTAGGGTGAGTGTCAGGGTTCGGCCCCGCCCACCGCCCGGGACATGCCACGCCCCCGTCCCGCCCCCAGCCGCCTCCTGGCCACGCCCCCCCGGCGGGCGGGGGCCCCGGCCGGCGGCGCGCGACTTACCTTCCGCGAAGCGGTTCCCGGCGGCCGCTAGGCCCGCGCCCAGCGCCATTTTTTCGCCCTCGGGCCGCTCGGAAACGCCCCCTGGCGGCATAGGGTTTGGGTTAGGGTTAGGGTTAGGGTTAGGGTTAGGGTTAGGGTTAGGGTTAGGGTTAGGGTTAGGGTTAGGGTTAGGGTGAGTGTCAGGGTTCGGCCCCGCCCACCGCCCGGGACCTGCCACGCCCCCGTCCCGCCCCAGCCGCCTCCTGGCCACGCCCCCCCGGCGGGCGGGGGCCCCGGCCGGCGGCGCGCGACTTACCTTCCGCGAAGCGGTTCCCGGCGGCCGCTAGGCCCGCGCCCAGCGCCATTTTTTCGCCCTCGGGCCGCTCGGAAACGCCCCCTGGCGGCATAGGGTTTGGGTTAGGGTTAGGGTTAGGGTTAGGGTTAGGGTTAGTGTTAGGGTTAGGGTTAGGGTTAGGGTTAGGGTTAGGGTGAGTGTCAGGGTTCGGCCCCGCCCACCGCCCGGGACCTGCCACGCCCCCGTCCCGCCCCCAGCCGCCTCCTGGCCACGCCCCCCCGGCGGGCGGGGGCCCCGGCCGGCGGCGCGCGACTTACCTTCCGCGAAGCGGTTCCCGGCGGCCGCTAGGCCCGCGCCCAGCGCCATTTTTTCGCCCTCGGGCCGCTCGGAAACGCCCCCTGGCGGCATAGGGTTTGGGTTAGGGTTAGGGTTAGGGTTAGGGTTAGGGTTAGGGTTAGGGTTAGGGTTAGGGTTAGGGTTAGGGTGAGGGTCAGGGTGAGTGTCAGGGTTCGGCCCCGCCCACCGCCCGGGACATGCCACGCCCCCGTCCCGCCCCCAGCCGCCTCCTGGCCACGCCCCCCCGGCGGGCGGGGGCCCCGGCCGGCGGCGCGCGACTTACCTTCCGCGAAGCGGTTCCCGGCGGCCGCTAGGCCCGCGCCCAGCGCCATTTTTTCGCCCTCGGGCCGCCGGAAACGCCCCCTGGCGGCATAGGGGTTTGGGTTAGGGTTAGGGTTAGGGTTAGGGTTAGGGTTAGTGTTAGGGTTAGGGTAGGTAGGGTGAGTGTCAGGGTTCGGCCCCGCCCACCGCCCGGGACATGCCACGCCCCCGTCCCGCCCCCAGCCGCCTCCTGGCCACGCCCCCCCGGCGGGCGGGGGCCCCGGCCGGCGGCGCGCGACTTACCTTCCGCGAAGCGGTTCCCGGCGGCCGCTAGGCCCGCGCCCAGCGCCATTTTTTCGCCCTCGGGCCGCTCGGAAACGCCCCCTGGCGGCATAGGGTTTGGGTTAGGGTTAGGGTTAGGGTTAGGGTTAGGGTTAGGGTTAGGGTTAGGGTTAGGGTTAGGGTTAGGGTTAGGGTGAGTGTCAGGGTTCGGCCCCGCCCACCGCCCGGGACATGCCACGCCCCCGTCCCGCCCCCAGCCGCCTCCTGGCCACGCCCCCCCGGCGGGCGGGGGCCCCGGCCGGCGGCGCGCGACTTACCTTCCGCGAAGCGGTTCCCGGCGGCCGCTAGGCCCGCGCCCAGCGCCATTTTTTCGCCCTCGGGCCGCTCGGAAACGCCCCCTGGCGGCATAGGGTTTGGGTTAGGGTTAGGGTTAGGGTTAGGGTTAGGGTTAGGGTTAGTGTTAGGGTTAGGGTTAGGGTTAGGGTTAGGGTTAGGGTGAGTGTCAGGGTTCGGCCCCGCCCACCGCCCGGGACATGCCACGCCCCCGTCCCGCCCCCAGCCGCCTCCTGGCCACGCCCCCCCGGCGGGCGGGGGCCCCGGCCGGCGGCGCGCGACTTACCTTCCGCGAAGCGGTTCCCGGCGGCCGCTAGGCCCGCGCCCAGCGCCATTTTTTCGCCCTCGGGCCGCTCGGAAACGCCCCCTGGCGGCATAGGGTTTGGGTTAGGGTTAGGGTTAGGGTTAGGGTTAGGGTTAGGGTTAGGGTTAGGGTTAGGGTTAGGGTTAGGGTTAGGGTGAGTGTCAGGGTTCGGCCCCGCCCACCGCCCGGGACATGCCACGCCCCGTCCCGCCCCCAGCCGCCTCCTGGCCACGCCCCCCCGGCGGGCGGGGGCCCCGGCCGGCGGCGCGCGACTTACCTTCCGCGAAGCGGTTCCCGGCGGCCGCTAGGCCCGCGCCCAGCGCCATTTTTTCGCCCTCGGGCCGCCCGGAAACGCCCCCTGGCGGCATAGGGTTTGGGTTAGGGTTAGGGTTAGGGTTAGGGTTAGGGTTAGTGTTAGGGTTAGGGTTAGGGTGAGGGTTCAGGGTGAGTGTCAGGGTTCGGCCCCGCCCACCGCCCGGGACATGCCACGCCCCCGTCCCGCCCCCAGCCGCCTCCTGGCCACGCCCCCCCGGCGGGCGGGGGCCCCGGCCGGCGGCGCGCGACTTACCTTCCGCGAAGCGGTTCCCGGCGGCCGCTAGGCCCGCGCCCAGCGCCATTTTTTCGCCCTCGGGCCGCTCGGAAACGCCCCCTGGCGGCATAGGGTTTGGGTTAGGGTTAGGGTTAGGGTTAGGGTTAGGGTTAGGGTTAGGGTTAGGGTTAGGGTTAGGGTTAGGGTGAGGGTGAGTGTCAGCGTTCGGCCCCGCCCACCGCCCGGGACATGCCACGCCCCGTCCCGCCCCCAGCCGCCTCCTGGCCACGCCCCCCCCGGCGGGCGGGTGCCCCGGCCGGCGGCGCGCGACTTACCTTCCGCGAAGCGGTTCCCGGCGGCCGCTAGGCCCGCGCCCAGCGCCATTTTTTCGCCCTCGGGCCGCCCGGAAACGCCCCCTGGCGGCATAGGGTTTGGGTTAGGGTTAGGGTTAGGGTTAGGGTTAGGGTTAGGGTTAGTGTTAGGGTTAGGGTTAGGGTTAGGGGTAGGGTGAGTGTCAGGGTTCGGCCCCGCCCACCGCCCGGGACCTGCCACGCCCCCGTCCCGCCCCCAGCCGCCTCCTGGCCACGCCCCCCCGGCGGGCGGGGGCCCCGGCCGGCGGCGCGCGACTTACCTTCCGCGAAGCGGTTCCCGGCGGCCGCTAGGCCCGCGCCCAGCGCCATTTTTTCGCCCTCGGGCCGCTCGGAAACGCCCCCTGGCGGCATAGGGTTTGGGTTAGGGTTAGGGTTAGGGTTAGGGTTAGGGTTAGGGTTAGGGTTAGGGTTAGGGTGAGTGTCAGGGTTCGGCCCCGCCCACCGCCCGGGACATGCCACGCCCCCGTCCCGCCCCCAGCCGCCTCCTGGCCACGCCCCCCCGGCGGGCGGGGGCCCCGGCCGGCGGCGCGCGACTTACCTTCCGCGAAGCGGTTCCCGGCGGCCGCTAGGCCCGCGCCCAGCGCCATTTTTTCGCCCTCGGGCCGCCGGAAACGCCCCCTGGCGGCATAGGGTTTGGGTTAGGTAGGTTAGGGTTAGGGTTAGGGTTAGGGTTAGGGTTAGGTTAGGGTTAGGGTGAGTGTCAGGGTTCGGCCCCGCCCACCGCCCGGGACATGCCACGCCCCCGTCCCGCCCCCAGCCGCCTCCTGGCCACGCCCCCCCGGCGGGCGGGGGCCCCGGCCGGCGGCGCGCGACTTACCTTCCGCGAAGCGGTTCCCGGCGGCCGCTAGGCCCGCGCCCAGCGCCATTTTTTCGCCCTCGGGCCGCCCGGAAACGCCCCCTGGCGGCATAGGGTTTGGGTTAGGGTTAGGGTTAGGGTTAGGGTTAGGGTTAGGGTTAGGGTGAGGGTGAGTGTCAGGGTTCGGCCCCGCCCACCGCCCGGGACATGCCACGCCCCCGTCCCGCCCCCAGCCGCCTCCTGGCCACGCCCCCCCGGCGGGCGGGGGCCCCGGCCGGCGGCGCGCGACTTACCTTCCGCGAAGCGGTTCCCGGCGGCCGCTAGGCCCGCGCCCAGCGCCATTTTTTCGCCCTCGGGCCGCCCGGAAACGCCCCCTGGCGGCATAGGGTTTGGGTTAGGGTTAGGGTTAGGGTTAGGGTTAGGGTTAGGGTTAGGGTTAGGGTTAGGGTTAGGGTTAGGGTTAGGGTTAGGGTGAGGGTGAGTGTCAGGGTTCGGCCCCGCCCACCGCCCGGGACATGCCACGCCCCCGTCCCGCCCCAGCCGCCTCCTGGCCACGCCCCCCCGGCGGGCGGGGGCCCCGGCCGGCGGCGCGCGACTTACCTTCCGCGAAGCGGTTCCCGGCGGCCGCTAGGCCCGCGCCCAGCGCCATTTTTTCGCCCTCGGGCCGCTCGGAAACGCCCCCTGGCGGCATAGGGTTTGGGTTAGGTTAGGGTTAGGGTTAGGGTTAGGGTTAGTGTTAGGGTTAGGTTAGGGTTAGGGTTAGGGTTAGGGTGAGTGTCAGGGTTCGGCCCCGCCCACCGCCCGGACCTGCCACGCCCCCGTCCCGCCCCCAAGCCGCCTCCTGGCCAAGCCCCCCCGGCGGGCGGGGGCCCCGGCCGGCGGCGCGCGACTTACCTTCCGCGAAGCGGTTCCCGGCGGCCGCTAGGCCCGCGCCCAGCGCCATTTTTTCTCGCCCTGCGGGCCGCTCGGAAACGCCCCCCTGGCGGCCATAGGGTTGGGTTAGGGTTAGGGTAGGGTTAGGGTTAGGGTAGTGTAGGGTTAGGGTTAGGGTTTAGGGTTTGGTAGGGTTAGGGTATAGGGGTTAGGTGTTAGGGTGGAGTGTCAGGGTTCGGCCCCGCCCACCGCCCGGGACCTGCCACGCCTCCCGTCCCGCCCCCAGCCGCCTCCTGCCACCGCCCCCCCGGCGGGCGGGGGCCCCGGCCGGCGGCGCGCGACTTACCTTCCGCGAAGCGGTTCCGGGCGGCCGCTAGGCCCGCGCCCAGCGCCATTTTTTTTTCGCCCTCGGGCCGCCTACGGAAACGCCCCCTGGCGGCATTAGATTTGGGTTAAGGTTAGGGTTAGCGGTTAGTGTTTAGGGTTAGGGTAGGGTTAGTGTTAGGGTTAGGGTAGGTCAGGGTTGGTTAGGTTAGGGTTTAGTGTTAGGGTTATGGTTAGGGTTAGGGTTAGGGTGAGGGTGAGTGTCAGGGTTCGGCCCCGCCCACCGCCCGGGACATGCCACGCCCCCGTCCCGCCCCCAGCCGCCCTCCTGGCCAACGCCCCCCCGGCGGGCGGGGGCCCCGGCCGGCGGCGCGCGCTTACCTTCCGCGAAGCGGTTCCCGGCGGCCGCTAGGCCCGCGCCCAGCGCCATTTTTTCGCCCTCGGGCCGCTCGGAAACGCCCCTGGCGGCATAGGGTTTGGGTTAGGTTAGGGTTAGGGTTAGGGTTCTAGTGTTAGGGTTAGGGTTAGGGTGAGGGTGAGTGTCAGGGTTCGGCCCCCGCCCACCGCCCGGGACATGCCACGCCCCCGTCCCGCCCCCAGCAGCCTCCTGGCCACGCCCCCCCGGCGGGCGGGGGGCCCCGGCCGGCGGCGCGCGGACTTACCTTCCGCGAAGCGGTTCCCGGCGGCCGCTAGGCCCGCGCCAGCGCCATTTTTTTCGCCCTCGGGCCGCTCGGAAACTGCCCCTGGCGGCATAGGTTGGGGTTAGGTTGGGTTAGGGTTAGGTTGGGTTTAGTGTTAGGGTTAGTGTAGGGTTAGGGTTAGGGTCTAGGGTTAGGGTTAGGGTTAGGGTTAGGGTTTGGGTTAGGGTTAGGGTTAGGGTTAGGGTTAGGGTTAGGCAGGGGTTAGGGTTAGGGTTAGGGTTAGGGTTAGGGTTAGGGTTAGGGTTAGTAGGTAGGGTTAGGGTTAGGGTTGTGTGTCAGGGTTCGGCCCCGCCCACCGCCGGGACCTGCCACGCCCCCCGTCCCGCCCCCCAGCCGCCCTCCTGGCCACGCCCCCCCCGGCGGGCGGGGGCCCCGGCCGGCGGCGTGCGACCTTACCTTCCGCGAAGCGGTTCCCGGCGGCCGCTAGGCCCGCGCCCAGCGCCATTTTTCGCCCTCGGCCGCCCGGAAACGCCCCCTGGCGGCATAGGGTTTGGGTTAGGGTTAGGGTTTTAGGGTAGGGTTAGGGTTAGGGTTAGGGTTTTAAGGGTTAGTGTTAGGGTTGGTTAGGGTTAGGGTTTAGGGTTAGGGTTAGGGTTAGGGTTGGGTTGGGTTAGGGTTAGGGTTAGGGTTAGGGTTAGGCAAGGGTTGGGTTAGGGTTAGGGTTAGGGTTAGGGTTAGGGTTAGGGTTAGTGTTAGGGTTAGGGTTAGGGTGTGTGTCAGGGTTCGGCCCCGCCCACCGCCCGGGACATGCCACGCCCCCGTCCCGCCCCAGCCGCCTCCTGGCCACGCCCCCCCGGCGGGCGGGGGCCCCGGCCGGCGGCGTGCGACTTACCTTCCGCGAAGCGTGTTCCCGGCGGCCGCTAGGCCCGCGCCCAGCGCCATTTTTTCGCCCTCGGGCCGCTCGGAAACGCCCCCTGGCGGCATAGGGTTTGGGTTAGGGTTAGGGTTAGGGTTAGGGTTAGGGTTAGGGTTAGGGTGAGTGTCAGGGTTCGGCCCCGCCCACCGCCCGGGACATGCCACGCCCCCGTCCCGCCCCCAGCCGCCTCCTGGCCACGCCCCCCCGGCGGGCGGGGGCCCCGGCCGGCGGCGCGCGACTTACCTTCCGCGAATCGGTTCCCGGCGGCCGCTAGGCCCGCGCCCAGCGCCATTTTTTCGCCCTCGGGCCGCTCGGAAAACGCCCCTGGCGGCATAGGGTTTGGGTTAGGGTTAGGGTTAGGGTTAGGGTTAGGGTTAGGGTTAGGGTTAGGGTTAGTGTTAGGGTTAGGGGGTTAGGGTTAGGGTTGGGTTAGGGTTAGGGTTTGGGTTAGGGTTAGGGTTAGGGTTAGGGTTAGGGTTAGGCAAGGGTGTAGGGTTAGGGTTAGGGTTAGGGTTAGGGTTAGGTTAGGGTTAGTGTTAGGGTTAGGGTTAGGGTGTGTGTCAGGGTTCGGCCCCGCCCACCGCCCGGGACCTGCCACGCCCCCGTCCCGCCCCCAGCCGCCTCCTGGCCACCCCCCGGCGGGCGGGGGCCCCGGCCGGGCGTGCGACTTACCTTCCGCGAAGCGGTTCCCGGCGGCCGCTAGGCCCGCGCCAGCGCCATTTTTTCGCCCTCGGGCCGCCCGGAAACGCCCCCTGGCGGCATAGGGTTTGGTAGGGTTAGGGTTAGGGTTAGGGTTAGGGTTAGGGTTAGGTTAGGGTTAGGGTTAGGGTGAGGGTCAGGGTGAGTGTCAGGGTTCGGCCCCCGCCCACCGCCCGGGACCATGCCACGCCCCCGTCCCGCCCCCCAGCCGCCTCCTGGCCACGCCCCCCGGCGGGCGGGGGCCCCGGCCGGCGGCGCCGGCGACTTACCTTCCGCGAAGCGGTTCCCGGCGGCCGCTAGGCCCGCCGCCCAGCGCCATTTTTTCGCCCTCGGGCCCGCCCGGAAACGCCCCCTGGCGGCATAGGGGTTTGGGTTAGGGTTAGGGTTAGGGTTAGGGTTAGGGTTAGTGTTAGGGTTAGGGTTAGGGTTAGGGTTCAGGGTGAGTGTCAGGGTTCGGCCCCCGCCCACCGCCCGGGACCCTGCCACGCCCCCGTCCCGCCCCAGCCGCCTCCTGGCCACGCCCCCCCCGGGGGCGGGGGGCCCCCGGCCGTCGGCGCGCGACTTACCTCCGCGAAGCGGTTCCCGGGCCGCTAGGCCCGCGCCCAGCGCCATTTTTTCGCCCTCGGGCCGCCCGGAAAACGCCCCTGGCGGCATAGGGTTTGGGTTGTTAGGGTTAGGGTTAGGGTTAGTGTTAGGTTAGGGTTAGGGTTGGTTGTTAGGGTTAGGGTTAGGGTGAGTGTCAGGGTTCGGCCCCGCCCACCGCCCGGACCTGCCACGCCCCCAGCCGCCTCCTGGCCACGCCCCCCGGCGGGCGGGGGCCCCGGCCGGCGGCGCGCGACTTACCTTCGCGTAGCGGTTCCCGGCGGCCGCTAGGCCCGCGCCCAGCGCCATTTTTCGCCCTCGGGCCGCCCGGAAACGCCCCCGGCGGCATCGGATTTGGGTTAGGGTTAGGGTTAGGGTTAGGGGTTAGGGTTAGGGTTAGGTTAGGGTTAGGGTTAGGGTGAGGGTCAGGGTGTGAGTGTCAGGGTTCGGCCCCGCCCACCGCCCGGACATGCCACGCACCCGTCCCGCCCCAGCCGCCTCCTGGCCACGCCCCCCCGGCGGGCGGGGCCCCGGCCGGCGGCGCGCGACTTACCTCCGCGAAGCGGTCCCGGCGGCCGCTAGGCCCGCGCCCAGCGCCATTTTTTCGCCCTCGGGCCGCCCGGAAACGCCCCTGGCGGCAATAGGGTTTGGGTTAGGGTTAGGGTTAGGGTTAGGGTTAGGGTTAGGGTTCGGGTTAGGGTTAGGGTTAGGGTTAGGGTGAGTGTCAGGGTTCGGCCCCGCCCACCGCCCGGGACCTGCCACGCCCAGCCGCCTCCTGGCCACGCCCCCCCGGCGGGCGGGGGCCCCGGCCGGCGGCGCGACTTACCTTCCGCGTAGCGGTTCCCGGCGGCCGCTAGGCCCGCGCCCAGCGCCATTTTTCGCCCTCGGGCCGCCGGAAAACGCCCCCTGGCGGCATAGGATTTGGGTTAGGGTTAGGGTTAGGGTTAGGTTAGGGTTAGGGTTAGTGTTAGGGTTAGGGTTAGGGTGAGGGGAGGGTGAGTGTCAGGGTTCGGC
>NW_022143721.1:0-17811 GCF_007565055.1 Rhinopithecus roxellana
GGCGTGGCGGCGGCTGGCGGCCCCGGATCGCGGGGGGGCGGGTCCCCCGCCCCCCGGCGATGGGGGTCCGCCAGCCGCCGGGGGGGCGTGGCGTGGCGGCGGCTGGCGGCCCCGGATCGCGGGGGGCGGGTCCCCCGCCCCCCGGCGATGGGGGTCCGCCAGCCGCCGGGGGGGGTGGCGTGGCGGCGGCTGGCGGCCCCGGATCGCGGGGGGGCGGGTCCCCCGCCCCCCGGCGATGGGGGTCCGCCAGCCGCCGGGGGGGCGTGGCGTGGCGGCGGCTGGCGGCCCCGGATCGCGGGGGGCGGGTCCCCGCCCCCCGGCGATGGGGGTCCGCCAGCCGCCGGGGGGGGTGGCGTGGCGGCGGCTGGCGGCCCCGGATCGCGGGGGGGCGGGTCCCCCGCCCCCCGGCGATGGGGGTCCGCCAGCCGCCGGGGGGGCGTGGCGTGGCGGCGGCTGGCGGCCCCGGATCGCGGGGGGGCGGGTCCCCCGCCCCCCGGCGATGGGGGTCCGCCAGCCGCCGGGGGGGCGTGGCGTGGCGGCGGCTGGCGGCCCCGGATCGCGGGGGGGCGGGTCCCCCGCCCCCGGCGATGGGGGTCCGCCAGCCGCCGGGGGGCGTGGCGTGGCGGCGGCTGGCGGCCCCGGATCGCGGGGGGGCGGGTCCCCCGCCCCCCGGCGATGGGGGTCCGCCAGCCGCCGGGGGGGCGTGGCGTGGCGGCGGCTGGCGGCCCCGGATCGCGGGGGGGGGTCCCCCGCCCCCCGGCGATGGGGGTCCGCCAGCCGCCGGGGGGGGTGGCGTGGCGGCGGCTGGCGGCCCCGGATCGCGGGGGGGCGGGTCCCCCGCCCCCCGGCGATGGGGGTCCGCCAGCCGCCGGGGGGGCGTGGCGTGGCGGCGGCTGGCGGCCCCGGATCGCGGGGGGGCGGGTCCCCCGCCCCCCGGCGATGGGGGTCCGCCAGCCGCCGGGGGGGCGTGGCGTGGCGGCGGCTGGCGGCCCCGGATCGCGGGGGGGCGGGTCCCCCGCCCCCCGGCGATGGGGGTCCGCCAGCCGCCGGGGGGGCGTGGCGTGGCGGCGGCTGGCGGCCCCGGATCGCGGGGGGGCGGGTCCCCCGCCCCCCGGCGATGGGGGTCCGCCAGCCGCCGGGGGGGCGTGGCGTGGCGGCGTGGCGGCCCCGGATCGCGGGGGGGCGGGTCCCCCGCCCCCCGGCGATGGGGTCCGCCAGCCGCCGGGGGGCGTGGCGTGGCCGGCTGCGGCCCCGGATCGCGGGGGGGGGTCCCCGCCCCGGCGATGGAGGCTCCCCGTCGTGGGGGCTGTGTGGCATCTTGGGGCCCACAGTAGGTGGACACTGCCTGTGGTATTCCGAGTAATAATATAGTTATTACACATCAATAATCGATTTTAATAATTCTCATGGTACTAATAATAGGATACCATTGTTAATTTTCATTATTTTAAGTACCTGATTATGCAATCTTAGTATTAATTAATATTAGTGTTAATGAACATATTATTAGTCCCTATACTAATCATAATTTTCTTACCTGCATCACTTTGCATTGATTTAAAACATGGCGGATATCATTATTTGAATATTCATGGTGATATTAATATTAATTACCATTCCAAATCGTTAACATTTTAATCCACCCTAAATTTTACGAAGTTATTGTGATCATTAATATCGATTATTAGTATTAATATTTAATATATTTATAATATTAATAATTAATTGATTGTTGCTGAATCACCAGGGGGAGGATGTTACTAATTCAAACATCAAAAAGATGTTCACTCACCCAATGATATTGCTTCAAATTTCCGTCCAAGAAGGAATATAGACAGGCAATATTGCTGGGAGTAGACACACACCTGGATAATGTAATTAATCTTCCGGAGGAAGATTGGATATGATTCAATATAGACGTGGCGTGGCGGCGGCTGGCGGCCCCGGATCGCGGGGGGCGGGTCCCCCGCCCCCCGGCGATGGGGGTCCGCCAGCCGCCGGGGGGGCGTGGCGTGGCGGCGGCTGGCGGTCCCGGATCGCGGGGGGGCGGGGGATGGCGGCGGCTGGCGGCCCCGGATCCCGGGGGGGCGGGAACCCCGCCGCCCGGCGATGGAGGCTCCCAGTCGTGGGGGCCGTGTTGTGGCATCCTCTTGGGGCCCACAGGTAGGTGGACACTGCCTGTGGTATTCTGAGTAATAATATAGTTATGACACATCAATAATCGATTTTAATAATTCTCATTGGTACTAATAATAGGATACCATTGTTAATTTTCATTATTTTAAGTACCTGATTATGCAATCTTAGTATTAATTATTAATATTAGTGTTAATGAACAATATTATTTGTCCCTATTACTAATCATAATTTTCTTACCTGCATCACTTTGCATTGATTTAAGAAACATTGATGGCGGATATCATTATTTGAATATTCATGGGGATATTAATATTAATTACCATTCCAAATCGTTAACATTTTAATCCACCCTAACTTTTAACGAAGTTGATTGTGATCATTAATATCGATTATTAGTATTAATATTTAATATATTTACTAATATTAATAATTAATTGACTGTTGCTGATATGCACCAGGGGGAGGATGTTACTAACTCAAACATCAAAAAAGATGTTCACTCACCCAATGATATGCTTCAAATTTCCGTCCAAGAAAGGAATATAGACAGGCAATATTGCTGGGAGTAGACACACACCTGCGATAATGTAATTAATCTTCCGGAGAAGATTGGGATATGATTCTCAATATAGACGTTGCGTGGCGGCGGCTGGCGGCCCCGGATCGCGGGGGGGCGGGTCCCCCTCCCCCCGGCGATGGGGTCCGCCAGCCGCCGGGGGGGCGTGGCGTGGGGGCGGCTGGCGGCCCCGGATCGCGGGGGGGCGGGTCCCCCCCCCGGCGATGTGGGTCCGCCAGACGCCGGGGGGTGCGTGGCGTGCGGCGGCTGGCGGTCCGGATCGCGGGGGGCGGGGGCGGGGGATGGCGGCGGCTGGCGGCCCCGGATCCCGGGGGGGCGGGAACCCCGCGCACGGCGATGGAGGCTCCAGTCGTGGGGGCCGTGTTGTGGCATCCTCTTGGGGCCCACAGGTAGATGGACACTGCCTGTGGTATTCTGAGTAATAATATAGTTATTACACATCAATAATCGATTTATAATTCTCAATGGTACTAATAATAGGATTCCATTGTTAATTTTCATTATTTTAAGTACCTGATTATACAATCTTAGTATTAATTATTAATATTAGTGTTAATGAACATATTATTTGTCCCTATACTAATCATAATTTTCTTACCTGCATCACTTGCATTGATTTAAGAAACATTCATGGCGGATATCATTATTTGAATATTCATGGTGATATTAATATTAATTACCATTCCAAATCGTTAACATTTTAATCCACCCTAACTTTTTACGAAGTTGATTGTGATCATTAATATCGATTATTAGTATTAATATTTAATATATTTACTAATATTAATAATTAATTGACTGTTGCTGATATGACCAGGGGGAGGATGTTACTAACTCAAACATCAAAAAGATGTTCACTCACCCAATGATATTGCTTCAAATTTCCGTCCAAGAAAGGAATATAGACAGGCAATATTGCTGGGAGTAGACACACACCTGGGATAATGTAATTAATCTTCAGGAGGAAGATTGGGATATGATTCTCAATATAGACGTGGGTGGCGGGGCTGGCGGCCCCGGATCGCGGGGGGGGGTCCCCGCCCCCCGGCGATGGGGGTCCGCCAGCCGCCGGGGGGGCGTGGCGTGGCGGCGGCTGGCGGCCCCGGATCGCGGGGAGGCGGGTCCCCCGCCCCCGGCGATGGGGGTCCGCCAGCCGCCGGGGGGGGGGCGTGGCGGCGGCTGGCGGCCCCGGATCGCGGGGGGGCGGGTCCCCGCCCCCCGGCGATGGGGGTCCGCCAGCCGCCGGGGGGGCGTGGCGTGGCGGCGGCTGGCGGCCCCGGATCGCGGGGGGGCGGGTCCCCCGCCCCCGGCGGGGGGTCCGCCAGCCGCCGGGGGGGCGTGGGTGGCGGCGGCTGGCGGCCCCGGATCGCGGGGGGGCGGGTCCCCGCCCCCCGGCGATGGGGGTCCGCCAGCCGCCGGGGGGGCGTGGCGTGGCGGCGGCTGGCGGCCCCGGATCGCGGGGGGGGGTCCCCCTCCCCCCGGCGATGGGGGTCCGCGCCGCCGGGGGGGCGTGGCGTGGCGGCGGCTGGCGGCCCGGATCGCGGGGGGGCGTGTCCCCCGCCCCCCGGCGATGGGGGTCCGCCAGCCGCCGGGGGGGCGTGGCGTGGCGGCGGCTGGCGGTCCCGGATCGCGGGGGCGGGGGATGGCGGCGGCTGGCGGCCCCGGATCCCGGGGGGGCGGGAACCCCGCCGCACGGCGATGGAGGCTCCCAGTCGTGGGGGCCGTGTTGGGATCCCTTGGGGCCCACAGGTAGGTGGACACTGCCTGTGGTATTCTGAGTAATAATAGTTATTACACATCAATAATCGATTTTAATAATTCTCAATGGTACTAATAATAGGATTCCATTGTTAATTTTATTATTTTAAGTACCTGATTATACAATCTTAGTATTAATTATTAATATTAGTGTTAATGAACAATATTATTTGTCCCTATTACTAATCATAATTTTCTTACCTGCATCACTTTGCATTGATTTAAGAAACATTCATGGCGGATATCATTATGTGAATATTCATGTGATATTAATATTAATTACCATTCCAAATCGTTAACATTTTAATCCACCCTACTTTTTACGAAGTTGATTGTGATCATTAATATCGATTATTAGTATTAATATTAATATATTTACTAATATTATAATTAATTGACTGTTGCTGATATGCACCAGGGGGAGGATGTTACTAACTCAAACATCAAAAAAGATGTTCACTCACCCAATGATATTGCTTCAAATTTCCGTCCAAGAAAGGAATATAGACAGGCAATATTGCTGGGAGTACACACACCTGGGATAATGTAATTAATCTTCAGGAGGAAGATTGGGATATGATTCTCAATATAGACGTGGCGTGGCGGCGGCTGGCGGCCCGGATCGCGGGGGGCGGGTCCCCCGCCCCCGGCGATGGGGGTCCGCCAGCCGCCGGGGGGCGTGGCGTGGGGCGGCTGGCGGCCCCGGATCGCGGGGGGGGGTCCCCGCCCCCGGAGATGGGGGGTCCGCCAGCCGCCGGGGGGGGCGTGGCGTGGCGGCGGCTGGCGGCCCCGGATCGCGGGGGGCGGGTCCCCCGCCCCCCGGATGGGGGTCCGCCAGCCGCCGGGGGGGCGTGGCTGGCGGCGGCTGGCGGCCCGGATCGCGGGGGGCGGGTCCCCCGCCCCCGGCGATGGGGGTCCCCAGCCGCCGGGGGGCGTGGCGTGCGGGGCGGCGGCCCGGATCGGGGGGGGGGGTCCCCGCCCGGCGATGGGGGTCCGCCAGCCGCCGGGGGGGCGTGGGTGCGGCGGCGCTGGCGGCCCCGGATCGGGGGGGGCGGGTCCCCGCCCCCGGCGATGGGGGTCCGCCAGCCGCCGGGGGGGCGTGGCGTGGCGGCGGTGGCGGCCCCGGATCGCGGGGGGGAGGGGGGATGGCGGCGGCTGGCGGCCCCGGATCCCGGGGGGGCGGGAACCGCCGCACGGCGATGGAGGCTCCCAGTCGTGGGGGCCGTGTGTGGCATCCTCTTGGGGCCCACAGGTAGGTGGACACTGCCTGTGGTATTCTGAGTAATAATATGTATTACACATCAATAATCGATTTTAATAATTCTCAATGGTACTATAATAGGATTCCATTGTTAATTTTCATTATTTTAAGTACCTGATTATCAATCTTAGTATTAATTATTAATTAGTGTTAATGAACAATATTATTGTCCCTATTACTAATCATAATTTTCTTACCTGCATCACTTTGCATTGATTTAAGAAACATTCATGGCGGATATCATTATGTGAATATTCATGGTGATATTAATATTAATTACCATTCCAAATCGTTAACATTTTAATCCACCCTAACTTTTACGAAGTTGATTGTGATCATTAATATCGATTAGTTAATATTAATATATATTACTAATATTAATAATTAATTGACTGTTGCTGATATGCACCAGGGGGAGGATGTTACTAACTCAAACATCAAAAAAGAGTTCATCACCCAATGATATTGCTTCAAATTTCCGTCCAAGAAGGAATATAGACAGGCAATATTGCTGGAGTAGACACACCTGGGATAATGTAATTATCTTCAGGAGGAAGATTGGGATATGATTCTCAATAAGACGTGGCGTGGCGGCGGCTGGCGGCCCCGGATCGCGGGGGGCGGGTCCCCCGCCCCGGCGATGGGGTCCGCCAGCCGCCGGGGGGGGCGTGGCGTGGCGGGGCGGCTGGCGGCCCCGGATCGCGGGGGGGCGGGTCCCCGCCCCCGGCGATGGGGTCCGCCAGCGCGGGGGTGGCGTGGCGGCGGCTGGCGGCCCCGGATCGCGGGGGCGGGTCCCCCGCCCCCGGCGATGGGGGTCCGCCAGCCGCCGGGGGGTGGCGTGGCGCGGCTGGGGCCCGGATCGCGGGGGGGCGGGTCCCCGCCCCCGGCGATGGGGGTCCGCCAGCCGCGGGGGGCGTGGCGTGGCGGCGGCGGCGCCCGGGATCGCGGGGGGGCGGGGGGGGGCCCACCCGGCGATGGGGTCGCCAGCCCCGGGGGGGCGTGGCGTGGCGGCGGCTGGCGGCCCCGGATCGCGGGGGGCGGGGTCCCCCGCCCCCGGCGATGGGGGTCCGCCAGCCGCCGGGGGGGCGTGGCGTGGCGGGGCGGCGGCCCCGGATCGCGGGGGGGCGGGTCCCCCGCCCCCCGGCGATGGGGGTCCGCCAGCCGCCGGGGGGCGTGGCGTGGCGGCGGCTGGCGGCCCCGGATCGCGGGGGGGCGGGGGATGGCGGCGGCTGGCGGCCCCGGATCCCGGGGGGGCGGGAACCCGCGCGGCGATGGAGGCTCCCAGTCGTGGGGGCCGTGTTGTGGCATCCTCTTGGGGCCCACAGGTAGGTGGACACTGCCTGTGGTATTCTGAGTAATAATATAGTTATTACACATCAATAATCGATTTAATAATTCTCAATGGTACTAATAATAGGATTCCATTGTTAATTTTCATTATTTTAAGTACCTGATTATACAATCTTAGTATTAATTATTAATATTAGTGTTAATGAACAATATTATTGTCCCTATTACTAATCATAATTTTCTTACCTGCATCACTTGCATTGATTTAAGAAACATTCATGGCGGATATTATTTGAATATTCATGGTGATATTAATATTAATTACCATTCCAAATCGTTAACATTTTAATCCACCCTAACTTTTTACGAAGTTGATTGTGATCATTAATATCGATTATTAGTATTAATATTTAATATTTACTATATAATAATTAATTGACTGTTGCTGATATGCACCAGGGGGAGGATGTTACTAACTCAAACATCAAAAAGATGTTCACTCACCCAATGATATTGCTTCAAATTTCCGTCCAAGAAGGAATATAGACAGGCAATATGCTGGGAGTAGACACACACCTGGGATAATGTAATTAATCTTCAGGAGGAAGATTGGATATGATTCTCAATATAGACGTGGCGTGGCGGCGGCTGGCGGCCCCGGATCGCGGGGGGGCGGGTCCCCCGCCGCCCGGCGATGGGGGTCCGCCAGCCGCCGGGGGGCGTGGCGTGGCGGCGGCTGGCGGCCCCGGATCGCGGGGGGGATGGTCCCCCGCCCCCGGCGATGGGGGTCCGCCAGCCGCCGGGGGGCGTGGCGTGGCGGCGGCTGGCGGCCCCGGATCGCGGGGGGGCGGGTCCCCCGCCCCCCGGCGATGGGGGTCCGCCAGCCGCCGGGGGGGCGTGGCGTGGCGGCGGCTGGCGGCCCCGGATCGCGGGGGGGCGGGTCCCCCGCCCCCCGCGATGGGGGTCCGCCAGCCGCCGGGGGGGCGTGGCGTGGCGGCGGATGGCGGCCCCGGATCGCGGGGGGGGGGGCCCCCGCCCCCGGCGATGGGGGTCCGCCAGCCGCCGGGGGGGCGTGGCGTGGCGGCGGCTGGCGGCCCCGGATCGCGGGGGGGCGGGTCCCCCGCCCCCCGGCGATGGGGGTCCGCCAGCCGCCGGGGGGGCGTGGCGTGGCGGCGGCTGGCGGCCCCGGATCGCGGGGGGGGGGTCCCCCGCCCCCCGGCGATGGGGGTCCGCCAGCCGCCGGGGGGCGTGGCGTGGCGGCGGCTGGCGGCCCCGGATCGCGGGGGGGCGGGTCCCCCGCCCCCCGGCGATGGGGGTCCGCCAGCCGCCGGGGGGGGCGTGGCGTGGCGGGCTGGCGGCCCGGATCGCGGGGGGGCGGGTCCCCCGCCCCCCGGCGATGGGGGTCCGCCAGCCGCCGGGGGGGCGTGGCGTGGCGGCGGCTGGCGGCCCCGGATCGCGGGGGGGCGGGTCCCCCGCCCCCCGGCGATGGGGTCCGCCAGCCGCCGGGGGGGCGGGCGTGGCGGCGGCTGGCGGCCCGGATCGCGGGGGGCGGGGATGGCGGCGGCTGGCGGCCCCGGATCCCGGGGGGGCGGGAACCGCCGCACGGCGATGGAGGCTCCCAGTCGTGGGGGCCGTGTTGTGGCATCCTCTTGGGGCCCACAGGTAGGTGGACACTGCCTGTGGTATTCTGAGTAATATATAGTTATTACACATCAATAATCGATTTTAATAATTCTCAATGGTACTAATAATAGGATTCCATTGTTAATTTTCATTATTTTAAGTACCTGATTATACAATCTTAGTATTAATTATTAAATTTAGTGTTAATGAACAATATTATTTGTCCCTATTACTAATCATAATTTTCTTACCTGCATCACTTTGCATTGATTTAAGAAACATTCATGGCGGATATCATTATTTGAATATTCATGGTGATATTAATATTAATTACCATTCCAAATCGTTAACATTTTAATCCACCCTAACTTTTTACAGTTGATTGTGATCATTAATATCGATTATTAGTATTAATATTAATATATTTACTATATTAATAATTAATTGACTGTTGCTGATATGCACCAGGGGAGGAGTTACTAACTCAAACATCAAAAAAGATGTTCACTCACCCAATGATATTGCTTCAAATTTCCGTCCAAGAAAGGAATAGACAGGCAATATTGCTGGGAGTAGACACACACCTGGGATAATGTAATTAATCTTCAGGAGGAAGATTGGGATATGATTCTCAATATAGACGTGGCGTGGCGGCGGCTGGCGGCCCCGGATCGCGGGGGGGCGGGTCCCCCGCCCCCCGGCGATGGGGGTCCGCCAGCCGCCGGGGGGGCGTGGCGTGGCGGCGGCTGGCGGCCCCGGATCGCGGGGGGGCGGGTCCCCCGCCCCCGGCGATGGGGGGTCCGCCAGCCGCGGGGGGGCGTGGCGTGGCGGCGGCTGGCGGCCCCGGATCGCGGGGGGGCGGGTCCCCCGCCCCCCGGCGATGGGGGTCCGCCAGCCGCCGGGGGGCGTGGCGTGGCGGCGGCTGGCGGCGCCGGATCGCGGGGGGGCGGGTCCCCCGCCCCCGGCGATGGGGGTCCGCCAGCCGCCGGGGGGCGTGGCGTGGCGGCGGCTGGCGGCCCCGGATCGCGGGGGGGCGGGTCCCCCGCCCCCCGGCGATGGGGGTCCGCCAGCCGCCGGGGGGGCGTGGCGTGGCGGCGGCTGGCGGCCCCGGATCGCGGGGGGGCGGGTCCCCACCCCCGGCGATGGGGTCCGCCAGCCGCCGGGGGGCGTGGCGTGGCGGCGGCTGGCGGCCCCGGATCGCGGGGGGGCGGGTCCCCCGCCCCCCGGCGATGGGGGTCCGCCAGCCGCCGGGGGGGCGTGGTGGCGGCGGCTGCGGCCCCGGATCGCGGGGGGGCGGGTCCCCCGCCCCCCGGCGATGGGGGTCCGCCAGCCGCCGGGGGGGCGTGGCGTGGCGGCGGGCTGGCGGCCCCGGATCGCGGGGGGGCGGGTCCCCCCCCCCCGGCGATGGGGGTCCGCCAGCCGCCGGGGGGGTGGCGTGGCGGCGGCTGGCGGCCCCGGATCGCGGGGGGGGCGGGTCCCCCGCCCCCGCGATGGGGTCCGCCAGCCGCCGGGGGGGCGTGGCGTGGCGGCGGCTGGCGGCCCCCGGATCGCGGGGGGGCGGGTACCCCCGCCCCCCGGCGATGGGGGTCCGCCAGCCGCCGGGGGGCGTGGCGTGGCGGCGGCTGGCGGCCCCGGATCGCGGGGGGCGGGTCCCCCGCCCCCCGGCGATGGGTTCCGCCAGCCGCCGGGGGGGCGTGGCGTGGCGGCGGCTGGCGGCCCCGGATCGCAGGGGGGCGGGTCCCCCGCCCCCCGGCGATGGGGGTCCGCCAGCCGCCGGGGGGGCGTGGCGTGGCGGCGGCTGGCGGCCCCGGATCGCGGGGGGGCGGGTCCCCCGCCCCCCGGCGATGGGGGTCCGCCAGCCGCCGGGGGGGCGTGCGTGGCGGCGGCTGGCGGCCCCGGATCGCGGGGGGCGGGTCCCCCGCCCCCCGGCGATGGGGGTCCGCCAGCCGCCGGGGGGGCGTGGCGTGGCGGCGGCTGGCGGCCCCGGATCGCGGGGGGGCGGGTCCCCGCCCCCCGGCGATGGGGGTCCGCCAGCCGCCGGGGGGCGTGGCGTGGCGGCGGCTGGCGGCCCCGGATCGCGGGGGGGGCGGGGGATGGCGGCGGCTGGCGGCCCCGGATCCCGGGGGGGCGGGAACCCCGCGCACGGCGATGGAGGCTCCCAGTCGTGGGGGCCGTGTTGTGGCATCCTCTTGGGGCCCACAGGTAGGTGGACACTGCCTGTGGTATTCTGAGTATAATATAGTTATTACACATCAATAATCGATTTTAATAATTCTCAATGGTACTAATAATAGGATTCCATTGTTAATTTTCATTATTTTAAGTACCTGATTATACAATCTTAGTATTAATTATTAATATTAGTGTTAATGAACAATATTATTTGTCCCTATTACTAATCATAATTTTCTTACCTGCATCACTTTGCATTGATTTAAGAAACATTCATGGCGGATATCATTATTTGAATATTCATGGTGATATTAATATTAATTACCATTCCAATCGTTAACATTTTAATCCACCCTAACTTTTTACGAAGTTGATTGTGATCATTAATATCGATTATTAGTATTAATATTTAATATATTTACTAATATTAATAATTAATTGACTGTTGCTGTATGCACCAGGGGGAGGATGTTACTAACTCAAACATCAAAAAAAGATGTTCACTCACCCAATGATATTGCTTCAAATTTCCGTCCAAGAAAGGAATATAGACAGGCAATATTGCTGGGAGTAGACACACACCTGGGATAATGTAATTAATCTTCAGGAGGAAGATTGGGATTGATTCTCAATATAGACGTGGCGTGGCGGCGGCTGGCGGCCCCGGATCGCGGGGGGGCGGGTCCCCCGCCCCCCGGCGATGGGGGTCCGCCAGCCGCGGGGGGGCGTGCGTGGCGGCGGCTGGCGGCCCCGGATCGCGGGGGGCGGGTCCCCGCCCCGGCGATGGGGGTCCGCCACCGCCGGGGGGGCGTGGCGTGGCGGCGGCTGGCGGCCCCGGATCGCGGGGGGGCGGGTCCCCCGCCCCCCGGCGATGGGGGTCCGCCAGCCGCCGGGGGGGCGTGGCGTGGCGGCGGCTGGCGGCCCCGGATCGCGGGGGGCGGGTCCCCCGCCCCCCGGCGATGGGGGTCCGCCAGCCGGGGGGGGGCGTGCGTGGCGGCGGCTGGCGCCCCGGATCGCGGGGGGGCGGGTCCCCCGCCCCCGGCGATGGGGGTCCGCCAGCCGCCGGGGGGCGTGGCGTGGCGGCGGCTGGCGGCCCCGGATCGCGGGGGGGCGGGTCCCCCGCCCCCCGGCGATGGGGGTCCGCCAGCCGCCGGGGGGGGCGTGGCGTGGCGGCGGCTGGCGGCCCCGGATCGCGGGGGGGGGGTCCCCGCCCCCCGGCGATGGGGGTCCGCCAGCCGCCGGGGGGGCGTGGCGTGGCGGCGGCTGGCGGCCCCGGATCGCGGGGGGGCGGGTCCCCCGCCCCCCGGCGATGGGGGTCCGCCAGCCGCCGGGGGGGCGTGGCGTGGCGGCGGCTGGCGGCCCCGGATCGCGGGGGGCGGGTCCCCCGCCCCCCGGCGATGGGGGTCCGCCAGCCGCCGGGGGGCGTGGCGTGGCGGCGGCTGGCGGCCCCGGATCGCGGGGGGGGGGTCCCCCGCCCCCCGGCGATGGGGGTCCGCCAGCCGCCGGGGGGGCGTGGCGTGCGGCGCGGCTGGCGGCCCCGGATCGCGGGGGGGCGGGTCCCCGCCCCCCGGCGATGGGGGTCCGCCAGCCGCCGGGGGGGCGTGGCGTGGCGGCGGCTGGCGGCCCCGGATCGCGGGGGGGCGGGGGATGGCGGCGGCTGGCGGCCCCGGATCCCGGGGGGGCGGGAACCCCGCCGCACGGCGATGGAGGCTCCCAGTCGTGGGGGCCGTGTTGTGGCATCCTCTTGGGGCCCACAGGTAGGTGGACACTGCCTGTGGTATTCTGAGTAATAATATAGTTATTACACATCAATAATCGATTTTAATAATTCTCAATGGTACTAATAATAGGATTCCATTGTTAATTTTCATTATTTTAAGTACCTGATTATACAATCTTAGTATTAATTATTAATATTAGTGTTAATGAACAATATTATTTGTCCCTATTACTAATCATAATTTTCTTACCTGCATCACTTTGCATTGATTTAAGAAACATTCATGGCGGATATCATTATTTGAATATTCATGGTGATATTAATATTAATTACCATTCCAAATCGTTAACATTTTAATCCACCCTAACTTTTTACGAAGTTGATTGTGATCATTAATATCGATTATTAGTATTAATATTTAATATATTTACTAATATTAATAATTAATTGACTGTTGCTGATATGCACCAGGGGGAGGATGTTACTAACTCAAACATCAAAAAGATGTTCACTCACCCAATGATATTGCTTCAAATTTCCGTCCAAGAAAGGAATATAGACAGGCAATATTGCTGGGAGTAGACACACACCTGGGAATGTAATTAATCTTCAGGAGGAAGATTGGGATATGATTCTCAATATAGACGTGGCGTGGCGGCGGCTGGCGGCCCCGGATCGCGGGGGGGCGGGTCCCCCGCCCCCCGGCGATGGGGGTTCGCCAGCCGCCGGGGGGGCGTGGCGTGGCGGCGGCTGGCGGCCCCGGATCGCGGGGGGGCGGGTCCCCCGCCCCCCGGCGATGGGGGTCCGCCAGCCGCCGGGGGGGCGTGGCGTGGCGGCGGCTGGCGGCCCCGGATCGCGGGGGGGCGGGTCCCCCCCCCCGGCGATGGGGGTCCGCCAGCCGCCGGGGGGGCGTGGCGTGGCGGCGGCTGGCGGCCCCGGATCGCGGGGGGGCGGGTCCCCCGCCCCCGGCGATGGGGGTCCGCCAGCCGCCGGGGGGGCGTGGCGTGGCGGCGGCTGGCGGCCCCGGATCGCGGGGGGGCGGGTCCCCCGCCCCCCGGCGATGGGGGTCCGCCAGCCGCCGGGGGGGCGTGGCGTGGCGGCGGCTGGCGGCCCCGGATCGCGGGGGGGCGGGTCCCCCGCCCCCCGGCGATGGGGGTCCGCCAGCCGCCGGGGGGGCGTGGCGTGGCGGCGGCTGGCGGCCCCGGATCGCGGGGGGGCGGGTCCCCCGCCCCCGGCGATGGGGGTCCGCCAGCCGCCGGGGGGGCGTGGCGTGGCGGCGGCTGGCGGCCCCGGATCGCGGGGGGGCGGGGGATGGCGGCGGCTGGCGGCCCCGGATCCCGGGGGGGCGGGAACCCCGCCGCACGGCGATGGAGGCTCCCAGTCGTGGGGGCCGTGTTGTGGCATCCTCTTGGGGCCCACAGGTAGGTGGACACTGCCTGTGGTATTCTGAGTAATAATATAGTTATTACACATCAATAATCGATTTTAATAATTCTCAATGGTACTAATAATAGGATTCCATTGTTAATTTTCATTATTTTAAGTACCTGATTATACAATCTTAGTATTAATTATTAATATTAGTGTTAATGAACAATATTATTTGTCCCTATTACTAATCATAATTTTCTTACCTGCATCACTTTGCATTGATTTAAGAAACATTCATGGCGGATATCATTATTTGAATATTCATGGTGATATTAATATTAATTACCATTCCAAATCGTTAACATTTTAATCCACCCTAACTTTTTACGAAGTTGATTGTGATCATTAATATCGATTATTAGTATTAATATTTAATATATTTACTAATATTAATAATTAATTGACTGTTGCTGATATGCACCAGGGGGAGGATGTTACTAACTCAAACATCAAAAAAGATGTTCACTCACCCAATGATATTGCTTCAAATTTCCGTCCAAGAAAGGAATATAGACAGGCAATATTGCTGGGAGTAGACACACACCTGGGATAATGTAATTAATCTTCAGGAGGAAGATTGGGATATGATTCTCAATATAGACGTGGCGTGGGCGGCTGGCGGCCCCGGATCGCGGGGGGGCGGGTCCCCCGCCCCCCGGCGATGGGGGTCCGCCAGCCGCCGGGGGGGCGTGGCGTGGCGGCGGCTGGCGGCCCCGGATCGCGGGGGGGGGTCCCCGCCCCCCGGCGATGGGGGTCCGCCAGCCGCCGGGGGGGCGTGGCGTGGCGGCGGCTGGCGGCCCCGGATCGCGGGGGGGCGGGTCCCCCGCCCCCCGGCGATGGGGGTCCGCCAGCCGCCGGGGGGGCGTGGCGTGGCGGCGGCTGGCGGCCCCGGATCGCGGGGGGGCGGGTCCCCCGCCCCCCGGCGATGGGGGTCCGCCAGCCGCCGGGGGGGCGTGGCGTGGCGGCGGCTGGCGGCCCCGGATCGCGGGGGGGCGGGTCCCCCGCCCCCGGCGATGGGGGTCCGCCAGCCGCCGGGGGGGCGTGGCGTGGGCGGCGGCTGGCGGCCCCGGATCGCGGGGGGGCGGGTCCCCCGCCCCGGCGATGGGGGTCCGCCAGCCGCCGGGGGGGCGTGGCGTGGCGGCGGCTGGCGGCCCCGGATCGCGGGGGGGCGGGTCCCCCGCCCCCCGGCGATGGGGGTCCGCCAGCCGCCGGGGGGCGTGGCGTGGCGGCGGCTGGCGGCCCGGATCGGGGGGGCGGGGGATGGCGGCGGCTGGCGGCCCCGGATCCGGGGGGCGGGAACCCCGCCGCACGGCGATGGAGGCTCCCAGTCGTGGGGGCCGTGTTGTGGCATCCTCTTGGGGCCCACAGGTAGGTGGACACTGCCTGTGGTATTCTGAGTAATAATATAGTTATTACACATCAATAATCGATTTTAATAATTCTCAATGGTACTATAATAGGATTCCATTGTTAATTTTCATTATTTTAAGTACCTGATTATACAATCTTAGTATTATTAATATTAGTGTTAATGAACAATATTATTTGTCCCTATTACTAATCATAATTTTCTTACCTGCATCACTTTGCATTGATTTAAGAAACATTCATGGCGGATTCATTATTTGAATATTCATGGTGATATTAATATTAATTACCATTCCAAATCGTTAACATTTTAATCCACCCTAACTTTTTACGAAGTTGATTGTGATCATTAATATCGATTATTAGTATTAATATTTAATATATTTACTAATATTAATTAATTGACTGTTGCTGATATGCACCAGGGGGAGGATGTTACTAACTCAAACATCAAAAAAGATGTTCACTCACCCAATGATATTGCTTCAAATTTCCGTCCAAGAAAGGAATATAGACAGGCAATATTGCTGGGAGTAGACACACACCTGGGATAATGTAATTAATCTTCAGGAGGAAGATTGGGATATGATTTCAATATAGACGTGGCGTGGCGGCGGCTGGCGGCCCCGGATCGCGGGGGGGCGGGTCCCCCGCCCCCGGCGATGGGGGTCCGCCAGCCCCGGGGGGGCGTGGCGTGGCGGCGGCTGGCGGCCCGGATCGCGGGGGGGCGGGTCCCCGCCCCCGGCGATGGGGGTCCGCCAGCCGCCGGGGGGGCGTGGCGTGGCGGCGGCTGGCGGCCCCGGATCGCGGGGGGGCGGGTCCCCCGCCCCCCGGCGAGGGTCCCCCAGCCGGGGGGGGCGTGGCGTGGCGGCGGCTGGCGGCCGGATCGGGGGGGGCGGGTCCCCCGCCCCCCGACGATGGGGGTCCGCCAGCCGCCGGGGGGGCGTGGCGTGGCGGCGGCTGGCGGCCCCGGATCGGGGGGGGCGGGTCCCCCGCCCCCGGCGATGGGGGTCCGCACAGCCGCCGGGGGGCGTGGCGTGGCGGCGGCTGGCGGCCCCGGATCGCGGGGGGGCGGGTCCCCCGCCCCCCGGCGATGGGGGTCCGCCAGCCGCCGGGGGGGCGTGGCGTGGCGGCGGCTGGCGGCCCCGGATCGCGGGGGGGCGGGTCCCCCGCCCCCCGGCGATGGGGGTCCGCCAGCCGCCGGGGGGGCGTGGCGTGGCGGCGGCTGGCGGCCCCGGATCGCGGGGGGGCGGGTCCCCCGCCCCCCGGCGATGGGGGTCCGCCAGCCGCCGGGGGGGCGTGGCGTGGCGGCGGCTGGCGGCGGCCCCGGATCGCGGGGGGCGGGTCCCCCGCCCCCCGGCGATGGGGGTCCGCCAGCCGCCGGGGGGCGTGGCGTGGCGGCGGCTGGCGGCCCCGGATCGCGGGGGGGGCGGGTCCCCGCCCCCCGCGATGGGGGTCCGCCAGCCGCCGGGGGGCGTGGCGTGGCGCGGCTGGCGGCCCCGGATCGCGGGGGCGGGTTCCCCGCCCCCCGGCGATGGGGGTCGCCAGCCGCCGGGGGGGCGTGGCGTGGCGGCGGCTGGCGGCCCCGGATCGCGGGGGGGCGGGTCCCCCGCCCCCCGGCGATGGGGGTCCGCCAGCCGCCGGGGGGGCGTGGCGTGGCGGCGGCTGGCGGCCCCGGATCGCGGGGGGGCGGGTCCCCCGCCCCCCGGCGATGGGGGTCCGCCAGCCGCCGGGGGGGCGTGTCGTGGCGGCGGCTGGAGGCCCCGGATCGCGGGGGGGCGGGTCCCCCGCCCCCCGGCGATGGGGGTCCGCCAGCCGCGGGGGGGCGTGGCGTGGCGGCGGCTGGCGGCCCCGGATCGCGGGGGGGCGGGGGATGGCGGCGGCTGGCGGCCCCGGATCCCGGGGGGGCGGGAACCCCGCCGCAGGCGATGGAGGCTCCCAGTCGTGGGGGCCGTGTTGTGGCATCCTCTTGGGCCCACAGGTAGGTGGACACTGCCTGTGTATTCTGAGTAATAATATAGTTTTACACATCAATAATCGATTTTAATAATTCTCAATGGTACTAATAATAGGATTCCATTGTTAATTTTCATTATTTTAAGTACCTGATTATACAATCTTAGTATTAATTATTAATATTAGTGTTAATGAACAATATTATTTGTCCCTATTACTAATCATATTTCTTACCTGCATCACTTTGCATTGATTTAAGAAACATTCATGGCGGATATCATATTTGAATATTCATGGTGATATTATATTAATTACCATTCCAAATCGTTAACTTTTAATCCACCCTAACTTTTTACGAAGTTGATTGTGATCATTAATATCGATTATTAGTATTAATATTTAATATATTTACTAATATTAATAATTAATTGACTGTTGCTGATATGCACCAGGGGGAGGATGTTACTAACTCAAACATCAAAAAGATGTTCACTCACCCAATGATATTGCTTCAAA
>NW_022143722.1:0-6376 GCF_007565055.1 Rhinopithecus roxellana
AAATATAGACATAATAGACATAATAGATATAGGTATAAAACAGACATATTAGGTATAGTAGATATAAGGATAATAGATAATAGATATACGTATAAAATACAGACAAAATGGATATAACAGATATAGGTATAAAATATACGCATAATATATATAACAGATATAAGTATAAAATACAGACATAATAGATGTAATAGATATAGTATAAAATATAGACATAATAGATATAATAGATATAGTTATAAAATATAGATATAATAGCTATAGGTATAAAATACGGATATCATAGATATAAAAGATATAGTTGTAAAATATAGACATACTCGATATAAAAGATATGGGTATAAAATATAAATAAAATAGATATAGGTATAAAATATAGACATAACAGATATAAGATATATACGTATAAAATATAGACACAATAGATATAGCTATAACATGTGGACATTATAGATATATTGTAGGTATAAAATATAGATAATATGTAGAATAGATATAGGTATAAAGTAGAGATATAATATAGGATATAGGTATCAAATATAGATATAATGGATATAGGTATAAAACAGATATTGTGGATATAGTAGATTTAGGTATAAAATATAGACATAATAGATATAATAGATATAGGAATAATATATAGACATAATAGTTAAAATAGATAAAGATGTAAAATATAGTCATAATAGATATAATAGATATTGGTATAAAATATTGAAATAATAGATATAGGTATAAAATATAAACATAATAGATATAATAGATATAGGTGTAAAATATAGACATAATAGATATAGGTATCAAATATAGACATAATAATTATAATAGATATAGGTATAAAATATACACATAATATATAGGTATAAAATGTAGACATAACGGTTATAATAGATATAGGTATGAAATATAGACATATATATATAATAGGTATAGGTATAAAATATACACATAATAGATATAATAGATATATGTATAAGATATAGACATACTAGCTATAATAGATATAGGTATAAAAATAGACATAATAGATATAAAAGATATAGGAATAAAATAGACACATAATTGAAATAACCATAAAATACAGACCAAATATGTATAGAAGATATAGGTATAAAATATAGACATAATAGGTATAATAGATATAGGTATAAAATAAACATAATAGATATAGTAGATATAGGTATAAGATATAGACATAATCGATATAATAGATATAGGTATAAATTATAGACATATTAGATAAAATAGATATAGGTATAAAATATAGACAAAATAGATATAGGTAGAAAATACAGACATAGATATAGTATATATAGGTATAAAATATAAACATAATAGATATAATAGAGATGGGTATAAAATATAGATGTAATTGATATTATAGATATAGGAGTAAAATATAGACATAGTAGATATAATAGATAGGTATAAAATATAGTCATAATTCATATAATAGATATAGGTATAAAATATAGACATAATAGGTATAATTGACATAGGTATAAAATATAGACATAATAGATATAGGTATAAAATATAGACATAATAGATATAGGCATAAAATATAGACATATTTCATATTATAGATATAGGTATAAAATATAGACATAATAGGTATAATTGATATAGGTATAAAAAATAGACATAATAGATATAATAGATATAGGTATAAAATATAGACATAATAGATATAGGTATAAAATATAGACATAATAGATATAATAGAAATAGGTATAAAATAGACATAATAGATAAAATAGATATAGGTATCAAATACAGACATAATAATTATAATAGATATAGGTATCAAATATTGACATAATAGATATAGGTACAAAGTACAGACATAATGGGTATAATAGATATAGGTATGAAATATAGACATAATAGATATAATAGGTATAGGTTTAAAATAAAGACATAATAGACATAATAGATAAAGCTGTAAAATATAGACAGAGTAGATATAATAGATAGAGGTATAAATTATAGACATAATATATATAATAGATATAGGTATTAAATATAAACATAATAGATATAGGTATAAAATTTACACATAATAGATTTAATAGACATAGGTGTAAAACATTGATATGATAGATATAATAGATATAGGTATAAAAATGGACATAATAGACTTAATAGATATATGTATAAGATACAGGCAAAATAGATATAATAGGTATAGGTATAAAATATAGATATAATAGATATAATAGATAGACGTGTAAAATACAGACATAATAGATATAATAGATATAGGAATAAAATACAGACATAATTGAAATAGGTATAAAATATAGACAAAATAGATATAAAAAATATAGGTATCAAATATAGACATAATAGATATAATAGATATATGTATAAGATATAGACATTATCGATATAATAGATATAGTTATCAAATATAGACATAATAATTATAATAGATACAGGTATCAAATATTGACATAATAGATATAGGTACAAAGTACAGTCATAATGGGTAGAATAGATATAGGTATGAAATATAGACATAATAGATATAATATGTATAGTTTTAAAGAAAAGACATAGTAGACATAATAGATAAAGCTATAAAATACAGACAGAGTAGATATAATAGATACAGGTATGAATTATAGACATAATAGATATAATAGATATAGGTATAAAATATAGACATAATAGATATAGGTATAAAATATAGACATAATAGATTTAATAGATATAGGCATAAAACATTGATATGATAGATATAGTATATAGGTATAAAATACGGACATAATAGGCATAATAGATATAGGTATAAAATATAGACAGAGTAGATATAATAGATATAGGTATAACTTATAGACATAATAGACATAATAGATATAGGTACAAAATATAGACAGAGTAGATATAATAGATACAGGTATAAAATATAGACATTATGGATATCGGTATAAAATTAGACTTAATAGATATAATAGATATAGTTATAAAATATAGACATAACTGGTATAAAAATATAGGTATGAAATATAGACATAATAGATATAGGTATGAAATATACACATAATAGATATAATAGATATATGTATAAGATATAGACATAATACATATCATAGATATAGGTATAAAATAGAGATAATAGATATAATAGATATAGCTATAAAATACAGACATCATAGATATAGTAGATATAGGAATAAAATACAGACATAATTGAAATAGGTATAAAATATAGACAAAATACATGTAAGAGATATAGGTATAAAATATAGACATAATAGATATAATAGATATATGTATAAGATATATACATAATAGACACAATAGATGTAGGTATAAAATATAGACATAATAGATATTAGAGGTATAAAAATAGACATAATAGATATAATAGATATAGATATAAAATATTGACATAATAGATATAGGTTTAAAATATAGACATATTAGATATAATAGATATAGGTATAAAATATAGTCAGAGTAGATATAATACATATAGTTATAAATATACACATAATACATATCGGCATAAAATATAGACATAATAGATATAATAGATATAGTTATAAAATATAGACATAACTCGTATAACAATGTAGGTATGAAATATACATAATAGATATAGGTAAAAAATAGACACATAATAGATTTAATGGATATAGGTATAAAATACAGACATAATAGATATAGGTATTAAATATAGACATAATAGATATAATAGAAATAGGTATAAAATATAGACACAATAGATATAATAGATATAGGTATCAAATATAGACATGATAATTATAATAGATATAGGTAAAAAATATAGACATAATAGATATAGGTACAAAATATAGACATAATGGTTATAATAGATATGGGTATGAAATATTCACATAATAGATGTAATAGATATAGGTTTAAAATAAAGACATAACAGATATAAAAGATATAGGTATAAAATATAGACATAAAAGATATAATATGCATAGTTATAAAATATAGACATAGTAGATATAATAGATATGGGTAAAAAATACAGACATAATAGGTATAATAGATATAAGTATAAAAGATAGACATAATAGATATATGTATAAAACACAGACAATATAGATATAACAAATATCGGTATAAAATAGAGACATAAGTGGGATAAAATTGTAGGTATGAAATACAGACATAATAGATATAGGTATGAAATACACATAAAAGATATAATAGATATATGTATAAGATACAGACATAATAGACATAATAGATATAGGTACATAGTAAAGACATAATAGATATAATAGATATAGGTGTAAAATACAGACATAGTAGATATAGGAATAAAATACAGACATAATTGAAATAGGTTTAAAATATACACAAAATAAATAAAATAACTATAGGTATGAAATATAGACATAGTAGATATAATAGATATATGTATAAGATATAGACATAATAAATATATTAGATGTAGGTATAAAATATAGACATAACAGATATAATAGATAGAGGTATAAATTATAGACATAATAGATATAATAGATATAGATACAAAATATAGAAATAATAGATATAGGTATAAAATATAACATATTAGATATAAAGAATAGGTAATAACATTTAGACATAATAGACATAGAATTAGATAGAGGTATAAAATATAGACATAATAGATATAGGTATTAATATAGACATAATAGCTATAATAGAAATCGGTATAAAATATACACATAATAGATATAATAGAAATAGGTATCAAATATAGACATATTATAATAGATATAGGTATAAAATATAGACATAATAGATATATGTTCAAATATAGACATAATTGTTATAATAGATATAGGTATGAAATATACACATAATATATACATTATGTATAGGTTTAAAATAAGACATACAAGATATAATAGATATAGTTATAAGATATAGACATAATAGATATGATAGATATAGGTATAAAATATAGACATAAAGATGTAATATGTATAGGTATAAAATATCGACATAATAGATATAACAGATATAGGTATAAAATACAGACATAATAGATATAATAGATGTAAATATAAAATATAGACATAATAGATATACGTATGAAATACAGACAAAATGCTATAACAGATATAGGTATAAATATAGACATAATAGACATAATAGATATAGGTATTAAATATAGACATAATAGATATTATAGATATAGACCTAATAGATATAATAGAAATAGGTAAAAAATATAGACATAATAGATATAATAGATATAGTTATAAAATATTGACATAATATTATACAATAGATAGAGGTATAAAATATAGACGTAAGAGACATAATAGAGGTATAAAATATAGACATAAGAGATATAATAGATATAGGAATAAAATATAGACATAATTGAAATAGTTATAAAATATAGACAAAATAGATAAAAGATATAGGTATAAAATATAGAGATAATAGATATAATAGATATAGGTATAAAATATAGACATAATAGATATAATAGATATATGTATAAGATATAGACATAATCGACATCAAAGATATAGGTATAAAATATAGACATAATAGATATAAGAGGTATAGGAATAAAATATAGCCATAATTGAAATAGGTATAAAATATAGACAAAATAGATATAAAGATATAGTTATAAAATATAGACATAATAGATATAATAAATATAGGTATAAAATATAGACAATAGATATAGATATATGTATGAGATATAGACATGATATATATAATAGATATAGATATAAAATATAGATATAATAGATATAATAGGTAAAGGTATGAAATATAGACATAATAGATACAATAGGTATAGTTTTAAAACAAAGACATAATAGATATAATAGATATAGGTATTAGATATAGACATTATACATATAATAGATAACGGTATAAAATATAGACATAATAGCTTATTAGATATAGGTATAAAACACTGATATAATAGATATAGGTATAAAATATAGACATAATGGATATAATAGAATAGGTATTAAATATAGACATAATAGATATAATCGATATAGGTATAAAATATAGACATAATAGATATCGATATAAAATATAGACATAATAGATATAGGTATAAAATATAGACATAGATATAATAGATATAGGTATAAAATGTAAAATTAATAGCTATAATAGAGATGTGTATAAAATATAGACATAATAGCTTTATTAGAATAGGTATAAAACAGTGATATAATAGACATAGGTATAAAATATAGACATAATAGATATAATAGATATAGGTATAAATATAGACATAATAGACATAATAGATGTAGGTATAAAATAGACATAATAGATATAGGTATAACATAGAGACATAATAGCTATAATAGAAATAGGTATAAAATATACACAATAGATATAAGATATAGGCATAAAA
>NW_022143723.1:0-13383 GCF_007565055.1 Rhinopithecus roxellana
CTTGGTGATGTGTGAATTCATCTCACAGAGTTACACTTATGTTTCGTGGAGCAGTCCATTACACTGTCTTTGAGGAGCGAGAAGGGCTTCCTTGGATCGCATTGAGGCCTACTGATGAAGGAAATTCATCCGTTCAACGTGAAAGAAGCTTTCTGAGAAACTTCTTTCTGATCTGTGAATTCATCTCACAGAGTTACAACCTATGCCTCAAGAAGCAGTTTGCTAACACTCTTTCGTGGAATCTGGAAAGTGATATTTGGAGCCCATAGGGGCCCATGGTGAAAAAAGGAAATGTCCTCACATAATAACTACAGAGAAACTTTCTGAGAGATTGCTTTCTGATGTGTGACTTCATCACAGAGTTCCACCCTTCCCTTCTTGGAACAGTTTGCTAACACTGTTCGCGTGGATTCTGCAAAGGTATATTGGGGAGCTCATTGAGGGCTAGGGTGAAAAAGGAATTATCCTCACATAACACTAAGAAGCTTTCTGAGAACTGCATTGCCATGTGTGAATGCAACTCACAGTTACACGTTTCTCTTCAGTGATCAGTTGTTAACCAGTTTTCTGGAAATCTGCAATTTGGTATTTCATAGCGCAATGAACCTGACGGTGACAAAGAAATATCCACAGATGAAAACTAGAAAGAAGCTTTCTTAGAAACTTCTTGGTGATGTGTGAATTCATCTCACAGAGTTACACTTATGTTTCGTGGAGCAGTATTAACACTGTCTTTGAGGAAGCTGAGAAGGCTTCCTTGGATCGCATTGAGGCCTACGCTGATAAAATTTCATCCATCCGTTCAAACGTGAAAGGAAGCTTTCTGGAAAAACTTCTTTCTGAATCTGTGAATTCATCTCACAGAGTTACAAACTTTGCCTCAGGAAAGGCCAGTTGCTAACACTCTTTTCGGTGGACTCTGGAAAGTGATAATTTGCGAAGCCCTAGGGGCCCATGTGTGTGAAAAAAGGAAAATGTCCTCACATAATAACTAAGAAGGAAACTTTCTGAGAGATTGCTTTTGATGGTGTGACTTCATCAACAGAGTATACACCTTCCCTCTTGGAACAGTTGGCTACACTGTTCTCATTGAATTCGCAAAGGTCTATTTGGGAGCTCATTGAGGTTCTACGGTGATGATAACGGAATTATCCACAATAACCTAAAGAGAGCTTTCTGAGATAACTGCATTGCCATGTGTGAATGCAACTCACAGAGTTACACGTTTCTCTTCAGTGATCAGTTTGTTAACGCAGTTTTCTGGAAATCTGCAAATTTGGTTTTCATAGCAATGAACCTTACGGTGAGAAAGGAAATATCCACAGATGAAAACTGAAAGAAGCTTTCTTAGAAACTTCTTGGTGATGTGTGAATTCATCTCACAGAGTTACACTTATGTTTCGTGGAGCAGTCCATTAACACTGTCTTTGAGAGAGCTGAGAAGGGCTTCCTTGGATCGCATTGAGGCCTATGCTGGTAAGGACATTTCATCCGTTCAAAACGTGAAGAAGCTTACTGAGAAACTTCTTTCTGATCTGTGAATTGATCTCACAGAGTCACAACCTATGCCTCAAGAAGCAGTTTGCTAACACTCTTTTCGTGGAATCTGGAAAGTCATATTTGGTAGCCTTAGGGGCCCATGGTGAAAAAGGAAATGTCCTCACATAATAACTACAGAGAAACTTTCTGAGAGATTTGCTTTCTGATGTGTGACTTCATCACACAGAGTTCTACCCTTCCCTTCTTGGAACAGTTTGCTAACACTGTTCTCGTGGATTCTGCAAAGGTATATTTGGGAGCTCATTGAGGGCTAGGGTGAAAAAGGAATTATCCTCACATAACAACTAAAGAGAAGCTTTCTGAGAAACTGCATTGCCATGTGTGAATGCAACTCACAGAGTTACACTTTCTCTTCAGTGATCAGTTTGTTAACCGCAGTTTTCTGGAAATCTGCAATTTGGTATTTCATAGCGCAATGAATCTGACGGTGAAAAGGAAATATCCACAGATGAAAACTAGAAAGAAGCTTTCTTAGAAACTTCTTGGTGATGTGTGAATTCATCTCACAGAGTTACACTTATGTTTCGTGGAGCAGTCCATTAACACTGTCTTGAGGAAGCTGAGAAGGGCTTCCTTGGATCGCATGGAGGCCTACGCTGATAAAGGACATTTCATCCGTTCAAAACGTGAAAGAAGCTTTCTGAGAAACTTCTTTCTGATCTGTGAATTCATCTCACAGAGTTAACAACCTATGCCTCAAGAAGCAGTTTGCTAACACTCTTTTCGTGGAATCTGGAAAGTGATATTTGTAGCCCATAGGGGCCCATGGTGAAAAAGGAAATGTCCTCACATAATAACTACAGAGAAACTTTCTGAGAGATTGCTTTCTGATGTGTGACTTCATCACACAGAGTTCCACCCTTCCCTTCTTGGAACAGTTTGCTAACACTGTTCTCGTGGATTCTGCAAAGGTATATTTGGGAGCTCATTGAGGGCTAGGGTGAAAAGGAATTATCCTCACATAACAACTAAAGAGAAGCTTTCTGAGAAACTGCATTGCCATGTGTGAATGCAACTCACAGAGTTACACGTTTCTCTTCAGTGATCAGTTTGTTAACACAGGTTTCTGGAAATCTGCAATTTGGTATTTCATAGTCGCAATGAACCTGACGGTGACAAAGGAAATATCCACAGATGAAAACTAGTAAGAAGCTTTCTTAGAAACTTCTTGGTGAATGTGTGAATTCATCTCACAGAGTTACACTTATGTTTCGTGAGCAGTCCATTAACACTGTCTTTGAGGAAGCTGAGAAGGGCTTCCTTGGATCGCATTGAGGCCTACGCTGATAAAGGACATTTCATCCGTTCAAAACGTGAAGAAGCTTTCTGAGAAACTTCTTTCTGATCTGTGAATTATCTCACAGAGTTACAACCTATGCCTCAAGAAGCAGTTTGCTAACACTCTTTTCGTGGAATCTGGAAAGTGATATTTGGTAAGCCCTAGGGGCCCATGGTGAAAAAGGAAATGTCCTCACATAATAACTACAGGAGAAACTTTCTGAGAGATTGCTTTCTGATGTGTGACTTCATCAACAGAGGTTCCACCCTTCTCCTTCTTAGAACAGTTTGCTAACACTGTGTCTCTTGGATTTCTGCAAAGGTATATTTGGGAGCTCATTGAGGGCTACGGTGAAAAAGGAATTATCCTCAACATACAACTAAAGAGAAGCTTTCTGAGATACTGCATTGCCATGTGTGAATGCAACATCACGAGTTACAAGTTTCTCTTCAGTGATCAGTTTGTTAACACAGTTTTCTGGAAATCTGCAATTTGGTATTTCATAGCGCAATGAACCTGACGGTGACAAAGGAAATATCCACAGATGAAAACTAGAAAGAAGCTTTCTTAGAAACTTCTTGGTGATGTGTGAATTCATCTCACAGAGTTACACTTATGTTTCGTGGAGCAGTCCATTAACACTGTCTTTGAGGAAGCTGAGAACGGGCTTCCTTGGATCAGCACTTGAGGCCTACAGCTGATAAAGGAAATTTCATCCGTTCAAAACGTGAAAGAAGCTTTCTGAGAAAACTTCTTTCTGATCTGTGAATTCATCTCACAGAGTACAACCTATGCCTCAAGAAGCAGTTTGCTAACACTCTTTTCGTGGAATCTGGAAAGTGATATTTGGTAGCCCATAGGGGCCCATGGTGAAAAAGGAAATGTCCTCACATAATAACTACAGAGAAACTTTCTGAGAGATTGCTTTCTGATGTGTGACTTCATCACACAGAGTTCCACCCTTCCCTTCTTGGAACAGTTTGCTAACACTGTTCTCGTGGATTCTGCAAAGGTATATTTGGGAGCTCATTGAGGGCTAGGGTGAAAAAGGAATTATCCTCACATAACAACTAAAGAGAAGCTTTCTGAGAAACTGCATTGCCATGTGTGAATGCAACTCACAGAGTTACACGTTTCTCTTCAGTGATCAGTTTGTTAACAGCAGTTTTCTGGAAATCTGCAATTTGGTATTTCATAGCGCAATGAACCTGACGGTGACAAAGGAAATATCCACAGATGAAAACTAGAAAGAAGCTTTCTTAGAAACTTCTTGGTGATGTGTGAATTCATCTCACAGAGTTACACTTATGTTTCGTGGAGCAGTCCATTAACACTGTCTTTGAGGAAGCTGAGAAGGGCTTCCTTGGATCGCATTGAGGCCTACGCTGATAAAGGACATTTCATCCGTTCAAAACGTGAAAGAAGCTTTCTGAGAAACTTCTTTCTGATCTGTGAATTCATCTCACAGAGTAACAACCTATGCCTCAAGAAGCAGTTTGCTAACACTCTTTTCGTGGAATCTGGAAAGTGATATTTGGTAGCCCATAGGGGCCCATGGTGAAAAAGGAAATGTCCTCACATAATAACTACAGAGAAACTTTCTGAGAGATTGCTTTCTGATGTGTGACTTCATCACACAGAGTTCCACCCTTCCCTTCTTGGAACAGTTTGCTAACACTGTTCTCAGTGGATTCTGCAAAGGGTATATTTGGGAGCTCATTGAGGGCTAGGGTGAAAAAGGAATTATCCTCACATAACAACTAAAGAGAAGCTTTCTGAGAAACTGCATTGCCATGTGTGAATGCAACTCACAGAGTTACACGTTTCTCTTCAGTGATCAGTTTGTTAACGCAGTTTTCTTGAAATCTGCAATTTGGTATTTCATAGCGCAATGAACCTGACGGTGACAAAGGAAATATCCACAGATGAAAACTAGAAAGAAGCTTTCTTAGAAACTTCTTGGTGATGTGTGAATTCATCTCACAGAGTTACACTTATGTTTCGTGGAGCAGTCCATTAACACTGTCTTTGAGGAAGCTGAGAAGGGCTTCCTTGGATCGCATTGAGGCCTACGCTGATAAAGGACATTTCATCCGTTCAAAACGTGAAAGAAGCTTCTGAGAAACTTCTTTCTGATCTGTGAATTCATCTCACAGAGTACAACCTATGCCTCAAGAAGCAGTTTGCTAACACTCTTTTCGTGGAATCTGGAAAGTGATATTTGGTAGCCCATAGGGGCCCATGGTGAAAAAGGAAATGTCCTCACATAATAACTACAGAGAAACTTTCTGAGAGATTGCTTTCTGATGTGTGACTTCATCACACAGAGTTCCACCCTTCCCTTCTTGGAACAGTTTGCTAACACTGTTCTCGTGGATTCTGCAAAGGTATATTTGGGAGCTCATTGAGGGCTAGGGTGAAAAAGGAATTATCCTCACATAACAACTAAAGAGAAGCTTTCTGAGAAACTGCATTGCCATGTGTGAATGCAACTCACAGAGTTACACGTTTCTCTTCAGTGATCAGTTTGTTAACACAGTTTTCTGGAAATCTGCAATTTGGTATTTCATAGCGCAATGAACCTGACGGTGACAAAGGAAATATCCACAGATGAAAACTAGAAAGAAGCTTTCTTAGAAACTTCTTGGTGATGTGTGAATTCATCTCACAGAGTTACACTTATGTTTCGTGGAGCAGTCCATTAACACTGTCTTTGAGGAAGCTGAGAAGGGCTTCCTTGGATCGCATTGAGGCCTACGCTGATAAAGGACATTTCATCCGTTCAAAACGTGAAAGAAGCTTTCTGAGAAACTTCTTTCTGATCTGTGAATTCATCTCACAGAGTTACAACCTATGCCTCAAGAAGCAGTTGCTAACACTCTTTTCGTGGAATCTGGAAAGTGATATTTGGTAGCCCTTAGGGGCCTATGGTGAAAAAGGAAATGTCCTCACATAATAACTACAGAGAAACTTTCTGAGAGATTGCTTTCTGATGTGTGACTTCATCACACAGAGTTCCACCCTTCCCTTCTGGAACAGTTTGCTAACACTGTTCTCGTGGATTCTGCAAAGGTATATTTGGGAGCTCATTGAGGGCTAGGGTGAAAAAGGAATTATCCTCACATAACAACTAAAGAGAAGCTTTCTGAGAAACTGCATTGCCATGTGTGAATGCAACTCACAGAGTTACACGTTTCTCTTCAGTGATCAGTTTGTTAACACAGGTTTCTGGAAATCTGCAATTTGGTATTTCATAGCGCAATGAACCTGATGGTGACAAAGGAAATATCCACAGATGAAAACTAGAAGAAGCTTTCTTAGAAACTTCTTGGTGATGTGTGAATTTATCTCACAGAGTTACACTTACGTTTCGTTGAGCAGTCCATTAACACTGTCTTTGAGGAAGCTGAGAAGGGCTTCCTTGGATCGCATTGAGGCCTACGCTGATAAAGGACATTTCATCCGTTCAAAACGTGAAAGAAGCTTTCTGAGAAACTTCTTTCTGATCTGTGAATTCATCTCACAGAGTTAACAACCTATGCCTCAAGAAGCAGTTTGCTAACACTCTTTTCGTGGAATCTGGAAAGTGATATTTGGTAGCCCATAGGGGCCCATGGTGAAAAAGGAAATGTCCTCACATAATAACTACAGAGAAACTTTCTGAGAGATTGCTTTCTGATGTGTGACTTCATCACACAGAGTTCCACCCTTCCCTTCTTGGAACAGTTTGCTAACACTGTTCTCGTGGATTCTGCAAAGGTATATTTGGGAGCTCATTGAGGGCTAGGGTGAAAAAGGAATTATCCTCACATAACAACTAAAGAGAAGCTTTCTGAGAAACTGCATTGCCATGTGTGAATGCAACTCACAGAGTTACACGTTTCTCTTCAGTGATCAGTTTGTTAACGCAGTTTTCTGGAAATCTGCAATTTGGTATTTCATAGCGCAATGAACCTGACTGGTGACAAAGGAAATATCCACAGATGAAAACTAGAAAGAAGCTTTCTTAGAAACTTCTTGGTGATGTGTGAATTCATCTCACAGAGTTACACTTATGTTTCGTGGAGCAGTCCATTAACACTGTCTTTGAGGAAGCTGAGAAGGGCTTCCTTGGATCGCATTGAGGCCTACGCTGATAAAGGACATTTCATCCGTTCAAAACGTGAAAGAAGCTTTCTGAGAAACTTCTTTCTGATCTGTGAATTCATCTCACAGAGTTACAACCTATGCCTCAAGAAGCAGTTTGCTAACACTCTTTTCGTGGAATCTGGAAAGTGATATTTGGTAGCCCATAGGGGCCCATGGTGAAAAAGGAAATGTCCTCACATAATAACTACAGAGAAACTTTCTGAGAGATTGCTTTCTGATGTGTGACTTCATCACACAGAGTTCCACCCTTCCCTTCTTGGAACAGTTTGCTAACACTGTTCTCGTGGATTCTGCAAAGGTATATTTGGGAGCTCATTGAGGGCTAGGGTGAAAAAGGAATTATCCTCACATAACAACTAAAGAGAAGCTTTCTGAGAAACTGCATTGCCATGTGTGAATGCAACTCACAGAGTTACACGTTTCTCTTCAGTGATCAGTTTGTTAACGCAGTTTTCTTGAAATCTGCAATTTGGTATTTCATAGCGCAATGAACCTGACGGTGACAAAGGAAATATCCACAGATGAAAACTAGAAAGAAGCTTTCTTAGAAACTTCTTGGTGATGTGTGAATTCATCTCACAGAGTTACACTTATGTTTCGTGGAGCAGTCCATTAACACTGTCTTTGAGGAAGCTGAGAAGGGCTTCCTTGGATCGCATTGAGGCCTACGCTGATAAAGGACATTTCATCCGTTCAAGACGTGAAAGAAGCTTTCTGAGAAACTTCTTTCTGATCTGTGAATTCATCTCACAGAGTTACAACCTATGCCTCAAGAAGCAGTTTGCTAACACTCTTTTCGTGGAATCTGGAAAGTGATATTTGGTAGCCCATAGGGGCCCATGGTGAAAAAGGAAATGTCCTCACATAATAACTACAGAGAAACTTTCTGAGAGATTGCTTTCTGATGTGTGACTTCATCACACAGAGTTCCACCCTTCCCTACTTGGAACAGTTTGCTAACACTGTTCTCGTGGATTCTGCAAAGGTATATTTGGGAGCTCATTGAGGGCTAGGGTGAAAAAGGAATTATCCTCACATAACAACTAAAGAGAAGCTTTCTGAGAAACTGCATTGCCATGTGTGAATGCAACTCACAGAGTTACACGTTTCTCTTCAGTGATCAGTTTGTTAACGCAGTTTTCTGGAAATCTGCAATTTGGTATTTCATAGCGCAATGAACCTGACGGTGACAAAGGAAATATCCACAGATGAAAACTAGAAAGAAGCTTTCTTAGAAACTTCTTGGTGATGTGTGAATTCATCTCACAGAGTTACACTTATGTTTCGTGGAGCAGTCCATTAACACTGTCTTTGAGGAAGCTGAGAAGGGCTTCCTTGGATCGCATTGAGGCCTACGCTGATAAAGGACATTTCATCCGTTCAAAACGTGAAAGAAGCTTTCTGAGAAACTTCTTTCTGATCTGTGGATTCATCTCACAGAGTTACAACCTATGCCTCAAGAAGCAGTTTGCTAACACTCTTTTAGTGGAATCTGGAACGTGATATTTGGTAGCCCATAGGGGTCCATGGTGAAAAAGGATATGTCCTCACATAATAACTACAGGAGAAACTTTCTGAGAGATTGCTTTCTGATGTGTGACTACTTCACACAAGAGTTCACCACCCTTCCCTACTTGGAACAGTTTGCTAACACTGTTCTCGTGAATTCTGCAAAGGTATATTTGGGAGCTCATTGAGGGCTAGGTGAAAAAGGAATTATCCTCGCATAACAACTAAAGAGAAGCTTCTGAGAAACTGCATTGCCATGTGTGAATGCAACTCACAGAGTTACACGTTTCTCTTCAGTGATCAGTTTGTTAACGCAGTTTTTCTGGAAATCTGCAATTTGGTATTTCATAGCGCAAATGAACCTGACGGTGACAAAGGAAATATCCACAGATGAAAACTAGAAAAAAGCTTTCTTGGAAACTTCTTGGTGATGTGTGAATTCATCTCACAGAGTTACACTTATGTTTCGTGGAGCAGTCCATAACACTGTCTTTGAGGAAGCTGAGAAGGGCTTCTTTGATCGCATTGAGGCCTACACTGATAAAGGACATTTCATCCGTTCAAAACGTGAAAGAAGCTTTCTGAGAAACTTCTTTCTGATCTGTGAATTCATCTCACAGAGTTACAACCTATGCCTCAAGAAGCAGTTTGCTAACACTCTTTTCGTGGAATCTGGAAAGTGATATTTGGTAGCCCATAGGGGCCCATGGTGAAAAAGGAAATGTCCTCACATAATAACTACAGAGAGAAACTTTCTGAGAGATTGCTTTCTGATGTGTGACTTCATCACACAGAGTTCCACCCTTCCCTTCTTGGAACAGTTTGCTAACACTGTTCTCGTGGATTCTGCAAAGGTATATTTGGGAGCTCATTGAGGGCTAGGGTGAAAAAGGAATTATCCTCACATAACAACTAAAGAGAAGCTTTCTGAGAAACTGCATTGCCATGTGTGAATGCAACTCACAGAGTTACACGTTTCTCTTCAGTGATCAGTTTGTTAACACAGTTTTCTGGAAATCTGCAATTTGGTATTTCATAGCGCAATGAACCTGACGGTGACAAAGGAAATATCCACAGATGAAAACTAAGAAAGAAGCTTTCTTAGAAACTTCTTGGTGATGTGTGAATTCATCTCACAGAGTTACACTTATGTTTCGTGGAGCAGTCCATTAACACTGTCTTTGAGGAAGCTGAGAAGGGCTTCCTTGGATCGCATTGAGGCCTACGCTGATAAAGGAAATTTCATCCGTTCAAAACGTGAAAGAAGCTTTCTGAGAAACTTCTTTCTGATCTGTGAATTCATCTCACAGAGTTACAACCTATGCCTCAAGAAGCAGTTTGCTAACACTCTTTTCGTGGAATCTGGAAAGTGATATTTGGTAGCCCATAGGGGCCAATGGTGAAAAAGGAAATGTCTTCACATAATAACTACAGAGAAACTTTCTGAGAGATTGCTTTCTGATGTGTTACTTCATCATACAGTGTTCCACCCTTCCCTTCTTGGAACAGTTTGCTAACACTGTTGTCATGGATTCTGCAAAGTGTATTTGGGAGCTCATTGAGGGCTAGGGTGAAAAAGGAATTATCCTCACATAACGACTAAAGAGAAGCTTTCTGAGAAACTGCATTGCCATGTGTGAATGCAACTCACAGAGTTACACGTTTCTCTTCAGTGATCAGTTTGTTAACACAGTTTTCTGGAAATCTGCAATTTGGTATTTCATAGCGCAATGAACCTGACGATGACAAAGGAAATATCCACAGGTGAAAACAAGAAAGAAGCTTTCTTAGAAACTTCTTGGTGATGTGTGAATTCATCTCACAGAGTTACACTTATGTTTCGTGGAGCAGTCCATTAACACTGTCTTTGAGGAAGCTGAGAAGGGCTTCCTTGGATCGCATTGAGGCCTACGCTGATAAAGGAAATTTCATCCGTTCAAAACGTGAAAGAAGCTTTCTGAGAAACTTCTTTCTGATCTGTGAATTCATCTCACAGAGTTACAACCTATGCCTCAAGAAGCAGTTTGCTAACACTCTTTTCGTGGAATCTGGAAAGTGATATTTGGTAGCCCATAGGGGCCCATGGTGAAAAAGGAAATGTCCTCACATAATAACTACAGAGAAACTTTCTGAGAGATTGCTTTCTGATGTGTGACTTCATCACACAGAGTTCCACCCTTCCCTTCTTGGAACAGTTTGCTAACACTGTTCTCGTGGATTCTGCAAAGGTATATTTGGGAGCTCATTGAGGGCTAGGGTGAAAAAGGAATTATCCTCACATAACAACTAAAGAGAAGCTTTCTGAGAAACTGCATTGCCATGTGTGAATGCAACTCACAGAGTTACACGTTTCTCTTCAGTGATCAGTTTGTTAACACAGTTTTCTGGAAATCTGCAATTTGGTATTTCATAGCGCAATGAACCTGACGGTGACAAAGGAAATATCCACAGATGAAAACTAGAAAGAAGCTTTCTTAGAAACTTCTTGGTGATGTGTGAATTCATCTCACAGAGTTACACTTATGTTTCGTGGAGCAGTCCATTAACACTGTCTTTGAGGAAGCTGAGAAGGGCTTCCTTGTATCGCATTGAGGCCTACGCTGTATAAAGGACATTTCATCCGTTCAAAAGTGAAAGAAGCTTTCTGAGAAACTTCTTTCTGATCTGTGAATTCATCTCACAGAGTTACAAACCTATGCCTCAAGAAGCAGTTTGCTAACACTCTTTTCGTGGAATCTGGAAAGTGATATTTGGTAGCCCATAGGGGCCCATGGTGAAAAGGAAATGTCCTCACATCATAACTACAGAGAAACTTTCTGAGAGATTGCTTTCTGATGTGTGACTTCATCACACAGAGTTCCACCCTTCCCTTTTTGGAACAGTTTGCTAACACTGTTGTCGTGGATTCTGCAAAGGTATATTTGGGAGATCATTGAGGGTTAGGGTGAAAAAGGAATTATCCTCATATAACAACTAAAGAGAAGCTTTCTGAGAAACTGCATTGCCATGTGTGAATGCAACTCCCAGAGTTACACGTTTCTCTTCAGTGATCAGGTTGTTAACACAGTTTTCTGGAAATCTGCAATTTGGTATTTCACAGCGCAATGAACCTTACGGTGACAAAGGAAATATCCACAGATGAAAACTAGAAAGAAGCTTTCTTAGAACTTCTTGGTGATGTGTGAATTCATCTCACAGAGTTACACTTATGTTTCGTGGAGCAGTCCATTAACACTGTCTTTGAGGAAGCTGAGAGGGCTTCCTTCGATCGCTTGAGGCCTACGCTGATAAAGGAAATTTCATCCGTTCAAAACGTGAAAGAAGCTTTCTGAGAATCTTCTTTCTGATCTGTGAATTCATCTCACAGAGTTACAACCTATGCCTCAGAAGCAGTTTGCTAACACTCTTTGTGGAATTGGAAAGTGATATTTGGTTGCCCTAGGGGCATGGTGAAAAAGAAATGTCCTCACATATAAATACAGAGAAACTTTCTGAGAGATTGCTTTCTGATGTGTGACTTCATCACACAGAGTTCCACCCTTTCCTTCTTGGAACAGTTTGCTAACACTGTTCTCGTGGATTCTGCAAAGGTATATTTGGGAGCTCATTAGGGCTAGGGTGAAAAGGAATTATCCTCACATAAAACTAAAGAGAAGCTTTCTGAGAAACTGCATTGCCATGTGTGAATGCAACTCACAGAGTTACACGTTTCTCTTCAGTGATCAGTTTGTTACACAGTTTTCTGGAAATCTGCAATTTGGTATTATAGTGCAATGAACTTACGGTGACAAAGGAAATATCCTCAGATGAAAACTAGAAAGAAGCTTCTTGAAACTTCTTGGTGATGTGAATTCATCTCACAGAGTTACACTTATGTTTCGTGGAGCAGTAGATTAAACTGTCTTTGAGGAACAGAGAAGGGGTTCTTGGATCGCTGAGGCCTACGGATAAAGGAAATTTCATCAGTTCAAACGTGAAAGACGCTTTCTGAGAAACTTCCTTTTAACAGTGAGTTATCTCACAACTTAAACATAGACCTTGGAAGCAGTTTGCTAACACTCTTTCGTGGAAACTGCAAAGTCATATTTGGGAGCCATAGGGCCCATGGTGAAAGGAAATATCCTCGCATAATAACTAGAGAGATCTTTCTGAGAGATTGTTTCTGATGTGTGACTTCATCACAAGAGTTCCACCCTTCCATTCTTGGAACAGTTTTCTAACACTGTTTCGTGGATTCTGCAAAGTGATATTTGGGAACCCATGGGCCCATGGTGAAAAGGAAGTATCCTCACATAAAACCAGAGAGAAGCTTTGAGAGATTGCTTTCTGATATGTGATTCATCACACAGATCCACCCTTCCCTTCTTGGAACAGTTTGCTAACACTGTTGTCGTGATTCTGCAAAGTGATATTTGGGCTCTTGAGGCTAGGTGAAAAAGGAAATATCCTCAGATAAACTAAAGAAGCTTCTGAGAATGCCATTGCCATGTGTGAATGCAACTCACAGAGTTACACGTTTCTCTTCAGTGATCAGTTTGTTAACACAGTTCTGGAAATCTGCAATTTGATATGCTTATCGCAATGAACCTACGGTGACAAAGGAAATATCCAGATGAAAACTAGAAAGAAGCTTCCTTAGAAAATTCTTGGTGATGTGTGAATTCATCTACCAGAGTTACACTTATGTTTTGGAACAGTCCATTAACACTGTCTTTGAGGAACTGAGAAGGGCTTCCTTGGATCGCATTGAGGATATGCTGATAAAGGAAATTTCATCAGTTCACAACGTGAAAGCTTTCTGAGAAACTTCTTCTGATCAGTGAGTTCATCTCACAGACTTAAAGGAGACTCAGGAAGCAGTTTGCGAACACTCTTTCGTGGAAACT
>NW_022143724.1:0-12718 GCF_007565055.1 Rhinopithecus roxellana
TAGAAGAAGCTTTTCTTAGAGAACTGCCGGTGGATTGTGAATTCCAATCTCACAGAAGTTAACAACTTATGTTGCGTGGAGCAGGTTTTCATTAACACTGTCTTTAGGAAACCTGAGAAGGGCCCGTGCCCTTGGCATCGCTTTGAGGCCTACGCTGATAAGGAACCAGTTCATCCGTGCAAAACGTGAAAGAAGCTTTCTTCCGAGAAACTTTCTTTCTGATCTGTGAGTAATTCTCTCCTCAGACCTTTCTTCTTCCATACTTAGTAAGCAACTGCTTTTTTTTGAAACGTTTCAAACACTCCTTTTCGTAGAAATCTGGGAAAGTGATATTTGGAGATCCTAGGGGGCCCAAAATTGGTTGAAAAGGAAATACGTCACTAGAGAGTAGAGAGAAGCGTTTCTGAGAGATGCTTTCGGATGGTGTGAACTTCCGTCACACCGAGTTCCACCATGTCCCCTTCTGGAACAGTTTTGCTAACACTGTTTGGCAGGGATTCTGCAAAGGTATAAGTTGGGGCTTACATTGAGGGCTATGTGAAAAGGACATGATCCTCACACAAAACATAATACTAAGAGAAGCTTGTTCTGAGAAACTGCATTGCCGATGTTGAATCGCAACTCCTCATGAGTTACACGTTTTCTTTCTTCGTTCAGTTGATCAGTTTGTGTAACACAGTTTTTCTTGTTTGGAAATCTTCGCAATAGACCACTTCATAGCCCAATGAAGCTTACGGTGACAAGGATTTAATCCCACAGATGAAAACTAGAAAAGAGCTTTCTTAGAAATCCACTGCCTGGTGATTGTATTTCATCTCACAGAATTTACACTGATGATTTCTTGGGCAAGTTCCCATTAACACGTCTTTGAGGAAACTGAAGAAGGGCGTCCATTTTCATCGCTTTGAGGCCCCTATCGCTGATAAAGGACAATGTTCTCTCCGTTTCAAAACCGTGAAAGAAAGCTTTCCTGGAAACTTCTTTCTGGATCTGTAGTTCATCTCCCAGACTTATAACTAGGACTTCAGAAAACAGGTTTGACTAACACTCTTTCGTGGAATTCTGGAAAGTGATATTGAGAGCCAATAGGGGCCCATGGGTAGAAAGTGAAATATCGTCACATAAACAGTAAGAGAAATTTCTGAAAAGATTGCCTTTCTGGAATGTGTGACTAACTGTCGGTCACAAACAAGTTCCCACCCCTTTCCCAATTTCTGGAAGCAGTTTGTGCCTACACGTTTGTCAGGGATTCTGCAAGGTATATTTGGGAGCTCCATTGAGGGCCTTGGTTGAAAAAGGGACATATCCTCCACTAATTAAACGTAAGAGAAGTCTTTCTAGAGAAACTGCTCTGCCCATTTGTGGAATTCAACGTCTCAGAGTTACACTGTTCCTCTTTCAGGAGCAGTTTTAACAACCCGTTTTTCTGTTCTGAATCCTGCAATTAGACAACCTCTATAGCGCCAACTGAAGCTTACGGGTGAACAAAGGAATATATCCCCAGATGAAATAGAAGAAGGTTTTCCTTAGAAACTGCCTGTTGAGTGTGAATTCATCTCACAAGTTATCACTGATCGTTTTCCCCTGGAGCATTCCATTAACCACTGGTCTTTGAGGAAACTGGAGAAGGGCGCTTTCTTGCAATGCTTTGAGCGCTAACGTTGATAAGGGAATTCATTTCATCCGTCAAAACGGGAAAGAAGCCTTTCTGAGAACTTCTTCTGATCTGTGAGTGTCATCTCCCAGACTTATAACTTAGTAACTTTGCAGAAAGCAGTTTTTGCTACAAACACTCTTTTCCGTGGAATCTGAAAGTTGATTTTTGGGCAGCCCCTAGGGGGCCCCTGTGTGGAGAAAGGAAATATCCTCAACTAGTAAGTAGAGAGAAGCTTTCTCTGAGAGATTGCTTTTCTGATGTGTACTGCGTCACAACAGTTCCACCTTCCCTTCTGGAACAGAGTTTGCTAACACTGTTGGTCCAGGGATTCTTGCAAAGGTTTATAATTGGTGAGCTCCATTGAGGGCTTGGTGAAAAAGGAACATATCCTCACAATATAACTAAAGGAAACTTTCTGAGAACTGCATTGGCCATGTGTGCATTGCAACCGCAGAGTTTAACACACGTTTCTCTTCAGTGATATCATTTTGTTAACATCAGCTTTTCTGGAAATCTGCAATTAGACACTTCTTCATAGCCAAGCAATGCGCTGACGGTGGACAAAGGATATATCCCAGTAAAACCAAAAGAAGCTTTTCTTAGAAACTGCCTGGTGAAATGTGTGAATCTCATCTCACAGATTACAACACTGAGGTTTTCGTGGAGCAGTTCCATTAACACTGTCGTTGAGGAAACATGGAAGGGCATTTCCCTTGCAATCGCTTTTTTGTGAGCCTAACCCTTGATAAAGACCATTTCATTTCCAATCGTTCAACGGTTGAAAGAGCTTTCTGAATAACTCTTCTTTCCTGATCTGGTGAGGTTTCATCTCCAAGTATTATAACTTTAGACTTCGAAGAGCGTTTTTGCTAACAATCTGTTTCGTGGATCTCGGAAGGGATATTTGGAGCCCATAGGGGCCCATGTTGAGAAGGACAATATCGTCACATAAGAAGTAGAGAGAAGCTTTCTGAAGAGATTGCCTTTCTGATGTGTGAACTTCGTCACACCAGAGTTTCCACACTTCCCTTCGTGGAAGCAGTTTTTGCTAACACCATTGTTGATCAGGAATTCTGCAAAGGTATAATTGGGGAGCTCATTGAGGCTATGGTGAAAAGGAAAATATCCTCCACATAATAATAAAGAGAAGTCTTTTCTGAGAACTGCCATTGCCATGTGTGAATGCAACCCTCTCGAGTTTACAACGTGTCGCTTCATGATCAGTTTTGTTGTAACACACATTGTTCTGGAATATCTGTCATTTAGACACTTCTAGCGCAGTTAAGCTTACGGTTGACAAAGGATATTCCCCAGATGCAAAACTAGAAACAAAGAAGCTTCTTAGACAACTCGCCCGGTGATGTGGGTGAATTCAATCTCACAAGTTACCTGATGTTTCGTGGCGAGCAGTTCAGTATTAACACGTTTCTTTGAGGAAACTGGAAGGGCTTCCTTGCCATCGCTTTGAGGCCGACGCCCTGATAAAGGACATTTCATCGTTCAAAACGTGAAAGAAGCTTTCTGAGAAACTTCTTTCTGATCTGTGAGTTCATCTCCCAGACTTATAACTAGACTTCAGAAAGCAGTTTGCTAACACTCTTTTCGTGGAATCTGGAAAGTGATATTTGGGAGCCCATAGGGGCCCATGGTGAGAAAGGAAATATCGTCACATAAGAAGTAGAGAGAAGCTTTCTGAGAGATTGCTTTCTGATGTGTGACTTCGTCACACAGAGTTCCACCCTTCCCTTCTTGGAACAGTTTGCTAACACTGTTGTCAGGGATTCTGCAAAGGTATATTTGGGAGCTCATTGAGGGCTATGGTGAAAAAGGACATATCCTCACATAATAACTAAAGAGAAGCTTTCTGAGAAACTGCATTGCCATGTGTGAATGCAACTCTCAGAGTTACACGTTTCTCTTCAGTGATCAGTTTGTTAACACAGTTTTCTGGAAATCTGCAATTAGACACTTCATAGCGCAATGAAGCTTACGGTGACAAAGGATATATCCACAGATGAAAACTAGAAAGAAGCTTTCTTAGAAACTGCCTGGTGATGTGTGAATTCATCTCACAGAGTTACACTTATGTTTCGTGGAGCAGTCCATTAACACTGTCTTTGAGGAAACTGAGAAGGGCTTCCTTGCATCGCTTTGAGGCCTACGCTGATAAAGGAAATTTCATCCGTTCAAAACGTGAAAGAAGCTTTCTGAGAAACTTCTTTCTGATCTGTGAGTTCATCTCCCAGACTTATAACTTAGACTTCAGAAAGCAGTTTGCTAACACTCTTTTCGTGGAATCTGGAAAGTGATATTTGGGAGCCCATAGGGGCCCATGGTGAGAAAGGAAATATCGTCACATAAGAAGTAGAGAGAAGCTTTCTGAGAGATTGCTTTCTGATGTGTGACTTCGTCACACAGAGTTCCACCCTTCCCTTCTTGGAACAGTTTGCTAACACTGTTGTCAGGGATTCTGCAAAGGTATATTTGGGAGCTCATTGAGGGCTATGGTGAAAAAGGACATATCCTCACATAATAACTAAAGAGAAGCTTTCTGAGAAACTGCATTGCCATGTGTGAATGCAACTCTCAGAGTTACACGTTTCTCTTCAGTGATCAGTTTGTTAACACAGTTTTCTGGAAATCTGCAATTAGACACTTCATAGCGCAATGAAGCTTACGGTGACAAAGGATATATCCACAGATGAAAACTAGAAAGAAGCTTTCTTAGAAACTGCCTGGTGATGTGTGAATTCATCTCACAGAGTTACACTTACGTTTCGTGGAGCAGTCCATTAACACTGTCTTTGAGGAAACTGAGAAGGGCTTCCTTGCATCGCTTTGAGGCCTACGCTGATAAAGGAATTTCATCCGTTCAAAACGTGAAAGAAGCTTTCTGAGAAACTTCTTTCTGATCTGTGAGTTCATCTCCCAGACTTATAACTTAGACTTCAGAAAGCAGTTTGCTAACACTCTTTTCGTGGAATCTGGAAAGTGATATTTGGGAGCCCATAGGGGCCCATGGTGAGAAAGGAAATATCGTCACATAGAAGTAGAGAGAAGCTTTCTGAGAGATTGCTTTCTGATGTGACTTCGTCACACAGAGTTCCACCCTTCCCTTCTTGGAACAGTTTGCTAACACTGTTGTCAGGGATTCTGCAAAGGTATATTTGGGAGCTCATTGAGGGCTATGGTGAAAAAGGACATATCCTCACATAATAACTAAAGAGAAGCTTTCTGAGAAACTGCATTGCCATGTGTGAATGCAACTCTCAGAGTTACACGTTTCTCTTCAGTGATCAGTTTGTTAACACAGTTTTCTGGAAATCTGCAATAGAACACTTAATAGCGCAATGAAGCTTACGGTGACAAAGGATATATCCCCAGATGAAACTAGAAAGAAGCTTTCTTAGAAACTGCCTGGTGATGTGTGAATTCATCTCACGAGAGTTACACTTAGTTTCTTGGAGCAGTCCATTAACACTGCTTTGAGGAAACTGAGAAGGCTTCCTTGCATCGCTTTGAGGCCTACCGCTGATAAAGGAATTCATCCGTTCAAAACGTGAAAGAAGCTTTCTGAGAAACTTCTTCTGATCTGTGAGTTTCATCTCCCAGACTTATAACTTAGACTTCAGAAAGCAGTTTGCTAACACTCTTTTCGTGGAATCTGGAAAGTGATATTTGGGAGCCCATAGGGGCCCATGGTGAGAAAGGAAATAACGTCCACATAAGAAGTAGAGAGAAGCTTTCATGAGAGATTGCTTTCTGATGTGTGACTTCGTCACACAGAGTTCCACACTTCCCTTCTTGGAACAGTTTGCTAACACTGTTGTCAGGGATTCTGCAAAGGTATATTTGGGAGCTCATTGAGGGCTATGGTGAAAAGGACATATCCTCACATAATAACTAAAGAGAAGCTTTCTGAGAAACTGCATTGCCATGTGTGAATGCAACTCTCAGAGTTACACGTTTCTCTTCAGTGATCAGTTTGTTAACACAGTTTTCTGGAAATCTGCAATTAGACACTTCATAGCGCAATGAAGCTTACGGTGACAAAGGATATATCCACAGATGAAAACTAGAAAGAAGCTTTCTTAGAAACTGCCTGGTGATGTGTGAATTCATCTCACAGAGTTACACTGATGTTTCGTGGAGCAGTCCAATAACACTGTCTTTGAGGAAACTGAGAAGGGCTTCCTTGCATCGCTTTGAGGCCTACGCTGATAAAGGAAATTTCATCCGTTCAAAACGTGAAAGAAGCTTTCTGAGAAACTTCTTTCTGATCTGTGAGTTCATCTCCCAGACTTAGACTTCAGAAGGCAGTTTGCTAACACTCTTTTCGTGGAATCTGGAAAGTGATATTTGGGATCCCATAGGGGCCCATGGTGAGAAAGGAAATATCGTCACATAAGAAGTAGAGAGAAGCTTTCTGAGAGATTGCTTTCTGATGTGTGACTTCGTCACACAGAGTTCCACCCTTCCCTTCTTGGAACAGTTTGCTAACACTGTTGTCAGGGATTCTGCAAAGGTATATTTGGGAGCTCATTGAGGGCTATGGTGAAAAAGGACATATCCTCACATAATAAACTAAAGAGAAGCTTTCTGAGAAACTGCATTGCCATGTGTGAATGCAACTCTCAGAGTTACACGTTTCTCTTCAGTGATCAGTTTGTTAACACAGTTTTCTGGAAATCTGCAATTAGACACTTCATAGCGCAATGAAGCTTACGGTGACAAAGGATATATCCCCAGATGAAAACTAGAAAGAAGCTTTCTTAGAAACTGCCTGGTGATGTGTGAATTCATCTCACAGAGTTACACTTATGTTTCGTGGAGCAGTCCATTAACACTGTCTTTGAGGAAACTGAGAAGGGCTTCCTTGCATCGCTTTGAGGCCTACGCTGATAAAGGAAATTTCATCCGTTCAAAACGTGAAAGAAGCTTTCTGAGAAACTTCTTTCTGATCTGTGAGTTCATCTCCCAGACTTATAACTCTAGACTTCAGAAGCAGTTTGCTAACACTCTTTTCGTGGAATCTGGAAAGTGATATTTGGGAGCCCATAGGGGCCCATGGTGAGAAAGGAAATATCGTCACATAAGAAGTAGAGAGAAGCTTTCTGAGAGATTGCTTTCTGATGTGTGACTTCGTCACACAGAGTTCCACCCTTCCCTTCTTGGAACAGTTTGCTAACACTGTTGTCAGGGATTCTGCAAAGGTATATTTGGGAGCTCATTGAGGGCTATGGTGAAAAAGGACATATCCTCACATAATAACTAAAGAGAAGCTTCTGAGAAACTGCATTGCCATGTGTGAATGCAACTCTCAGAGTTACACGTTTCTCTTCAGTGATCAGTTTGTTAACACAGTTTTCTGGAAATCTGCAATTAGACACTTCATAGCGCAATGAAGCTTACGGTGACAAAGGATATATCCACAGATGAAAACTAGAAAGAAGCTTTCTTAGAAACTGCCTGGTGATCTGTGAATTCATCTCTCAGAGTTACACTTATGTTTCGTGGAGCAGTCCATTAACACTGTCTTTGAGGAAACTGAGAAGGGCTTCCTTGCATCGCTTTGAGGCCTACGCTGATAAAGGAAATTTCATCCGGTTCAAAACGTGAAAGAAGCTTTCTGAGAAACTTCTTTCTGATCTGTGAGTTCATCTCCCAGACTTATAACTTAGACTTCAGAAAGCAGTTTGCTAACACTCTTTCGTGGAATCTGGAAAGTGATATTGGGAGCCCATAGGGGCCCATGGTGAGAAAGGAAATATCGTCACATAAGAAGTAGAGAGAAGCTTTCTGAGAGATTGCTTTCTGATGTGTGACTTCGTCACACAGAGTTCCACCCTTCCCTTCTTGGAACAGTTTGCTAACACTGTTGTCAGGGATTCTGCAAAGGTATATTTGGGAGCTCATTGAGGGCTATGGTGAAAAAAGGACATATCCTCACATAATAACTAAGAGAAGCTTTCTGAGAAACTGCATTGCCATGTGTGAATGCAACTCTCAGAGTTACACGTTTCTCTTCAGTGATCAGTTTGTTAACACAGTTTTCTGGAAATCTGCAATTAGACACTTCATAGCGCAATGAAGCTTACGGTGACAAAGGATATATCCACAGATGAAAACTAGAAAGAAGCTTTCTTAGAAACTGCCTGGTGATGTGTGAATTCATCTCACAGAGTTACACTTATGTTTCGTGGAGCAGTCCATTAACACTGTCTTTGAGGAAACTGAGAAGGGCTTCCTTGCATCGCTTTGAGGCCTACGCTGATAAAGGACATTTCATCCGTTCAAAACGTGAAAGAAGCTTCTGAGAAACTTCTTTCTGATCTGTGAGTTCATCTCCCAGACTTATAACTTAGACTTCAGAAAGCAGTTGCTAACACTCTTTTCGTGGAATCTGGAAAGTGATATTTGGGAGCCCATAGGGGCCCATGGTGAGAAGGGAAATATCGTCACATAAGAAGTAGAGAGAAGCTTTCTGAGAGATTGCTTTCTGATGTGTGACTTCGTCACACAGAGTTCCACCCTTCCCTTCTTGGAACAGTTTGCTAACACTGTTGTCAGGGATTCTGCAAAGGTATATTTGGGAGCTCATTGAGGGCTATGGTGAAAAAGGACATATCCTCACATAATAACTAAAGAGAAGCTTTCTGAGAAACTGCATTGCCATGTGTGAATGCAACTCTCAGAGTTACACGTTTCTCTTCAGTGATCAGTTTGTTAACACAGTTTTCTGGAAATCTGCAATTAGACACTTCATAGCGCAATGAAGCTTACGGTGACAAAGGATATATCCACAGATGAAAACTAGAAAGAAGCTTTCTTAGAAACTGCCTGGTGATGTGTGAATTCATCTCTACAGAGTTACACTTATGTTTCGTGGAGCAGTCCATTAACACTGTCTTTGAGGAAACTGAGAAGGGCTTCCTTGCATCGCTTTGAGGCCTACGCTGATAAAGGAAATTTCATCCGTTCAAAACGTGAAAGAAGCTTTCTGAGAAACTTCTTTCTGATCTGTGAGTTCATCTCCCAGACTTATAACTTAGACTTCAGAAAGCAGTTTGCTAACACTCTTTTCGTGGAATCTGGAAAGTGATATTTGGGAGCCCATAGGGGCCCATGGTGAGAAAGGAAATATCGTCACATAAGAAGTAGAGAGAGCTTTCTGAGAGATTGCTTTCTGATGTGTGACTTCGTCACACAGAGTTCCCCCTTCCCTTCTTGGAACAGTTTGCTAACACTGTTGTCAGGGATTCTGCAAAGGTATATTTGGGAGCTCATTGAGGGCTATGGTGAAAAAGGACATATCCTCACATAATAACTAAAGAGAAGCTTTCTGAGAAACTGCATTGCCATGTGTGAATGCAACTCTCAGAGTTACACGTTTCTCTTCAGTGATCAGTTTGTTAACACAGTTTTCTGGAAATCTGCAATTAGACACTTCATAGCGCAATGAAGCTTACGGTGACAAAGGATATATCCACAGATGAAAACTAGAAAGAAGCTTTCTTAGAAACTGCCTGGTGATGTGTGAATTCATCTCACGGAGTTACACTTATGTTTCGTAGAGCAGTCCATTAACACTGTCTTTGAGGAAACTGAAAAGGGCTTCCTTGCATCGCTTTGAGGCCTACGCTGATAAAGGAAATTTCATCCGTTCAAAACGTGAAAGAAGCTTTCTGAGAAACTTCTTTCTGATCTGTGAGTTCATCTCCCAGACTTATAACTTAGACTTCAGAAAGCAGTTGCTAACACTCTTTTCGTGGAATCTGGAAAGTGATATTTGGGAGCCCATAGGGGCCCATGGTGAGAAAGGAAATAGTCACATAAGAAGTAGAGAGAAGCTTTCTGAGAGATTGCTTTCTGATGTGTGACTTCGTCACACAGAGTTCCACCCTTCCCTTCTTGGAACAGTTTGCTAACACTGTTGTCAGGGATTCTGCAAAGGTATATTTGGGAGCTCATTGAGGGCTATGGTGAAAAAGGACATATCCTCACATAATAACTAAAGAGAAGCTTTCTGAGAAACTGCATTGCCATGTGTGAATGCAACTCTCAGAGTTACACGTTTCTCTTCAGTGATCAGTTTGTTAACACAGTTTTCTGGAAATCTGCAATTAGACACTTCATAGCGCAATGAAGCTTACGGTGACAAAGGATATATCCACAGATGAAAACTAGAAAGAAGCTTTCTTAGAAACTGCCTGGTGATGTGTGAATTCATCTCACAGAGTTACAATGTTTCGTGGAGCAGTCCATTAACACTGTCTTTGAGGAAACTGAGAAGGGCTTCCTTGCATCGCTTTGAGGCCTACGCTGATAAAGGAAATTTCATCCGTTCAAAACGTGAAAGAAGCTTTCTGAGAAACTTCTTTCTGATCTGTGAGTTCATCTCCCAGACTTATAACTTAGACTTCAGAAAGCAGTTGCTAACACTCTTTTCGTGGAATCTGGAAAGTGATATTTGGGAGCCCATAGGGGCCCATGGTGAGAAAGGAAATATCGTCACATAAGAAGTAGAGAGAAGCTTTCTGAGAGATTGCTTTCTGATGTGTGACTTCGTCACACAGAGTTCCACCCTTCCCTTCTTGGAACAGTTTGCTAACACTGTTGTCAGGGATTCTGCAAAGGTATATTTGGGAGCTCATTGAGGGCTATGGTGAAAAAGGACATATCCTCACATAATAACTAAAGAGAAGCTTTCTGAGAAACTGCATTGCCATGTGTGAATGCAACTCTCAGAGCAGTGGGGAAGTTACACGATTTCTCTTCAAGGATAGTTGTTAACACAGAAGGTCTCGGAAAATCTGCATATTAGACACTGTCAAGCCAATGAAAGTTCGTTGGCAACGACGGGAAAACAAATGTATCTTAATCCACCGATGAAACACAGAAAGAAGCTTTCTTAGAAACTGCTGGTGATCTGTGAATCATCACGAGTTACACTGTATGTTTCGTGGAGCAGTACCATTAACACGTCTTTGACGGAAAAAGGAAGGGCTCCTTGCATGCGCTTTCGATGCCTACGCTGATGAAAGGAATCGTTCCTCGTTCAAAACGGTTGAAAGAAGCTCTTCTGGAGAAACTTCTTTTGATTGTGAGTATCATCGCCACCACCGACTTATAACTAGACTTCAGAAAAGCAGTTTGCTAACATCTTTCGTGGATCTGGAAAGTGATTTGGGAGCCCTAGGGGCCCATGGTGCGAGCAAGGCACAAAGTCACATAAGACGTAGAGAGAACCTTCTGAGAGACTGTTTCTGATGTGTGACTTCGTCACCACCGAGTTCCACCCTTCCCTTCTTGGAACAGTTGCTAACATGTTGTCATGGATTCTGCAAAGGTATATTGGGACGCTCTGAGGGCTATGGTGAAAAAGGACATTCTCTCACATAATAACTAAAGAGAAGCTTTCTGAGAAAACTGCATGCCAGTGTGAAGAACTCTCAGAGTACACGTTCTCTTCAGTTGATCAGTTTGTAACAAGTTTTCTGGAAATCTGCAATTAGACACTTCTAACGCAAGAAGCTTACGGTGACCAAAGGATATATCCACAGATGAAACTAACTAGAAGAGCTTTCTGAACTGCGCTGGTGATGTGTGAATCATCTCACAGGTTACCTTGGTTTCGTGGACAGTTCATTAACACTGTTTTGGAGGAACTGAGAAGGCTTCTTGCATCGCTTTGAGGCTACGCTGATAAGGACATTTCATCCGTTCAAACGTGTGAAAGAAGCTTTGAGAAACTTCTTTCTGATCTGTGAGTTATCTCTCAGACTTATAACTTAGACTTCAGAAAGCAGTTGCTAACACTCTTTCGTGGATCGGGAAAGTGATATTTGGGAGCCCATCGGGGCCAGGTGAGAAAGGAATAAATACGTACATAAGAAGAGAGAGAAGCTTTCGGAGATTGCTTTCTGGATGTGTGACTCCACAGAGTTCCACCCTTCCTCTTCTTGGACAGTTTGCTAAAATGTTGTCAGGACTTCTGCAAAGGTATATTGGGAGCTCATTGAGGGCTATGGTGAAAAGGATAAATCTACACATAATACCTAAGAGAAGCTTTTGAGAAACTGCATGCCAGGGGTGAATGCAACTCCTCAGTTACCACGTTTTCTTCGTGAATCAGTTTGTAGAACACATTTTTCTGGAAATCGCATTAGAACTCAAGCGCAATGAAGCTTGGTGACAAAGGACTTACCATGACACAGATATGAATGATGAAATCTGAAAGCTGTTTCATGAAAGGTGATGGTGAATTCAATCTCAGAGTTAACTCATGTTCGTGGGCAGTCCATTAACACTGCTGAGGAAATGCGAGAAGGGTCTTCCTTGCACGTGAGGCTACCGGATAAGGAAATTATAAGTCAAAACGTGCAGAAGCTTCTGAGACAAACTTCTTCTTGATCTGTGGTTATCCCACGATTATAATGACTCAGAAGACAGTTCTGCTAAACACTTTTTCGTGTGGACATCTGGAAAGGATATTGGCGACCCCATAGGGCCCCTGGTGAGAAAGGAATATGAACATGAAGATATCGAGTAGAGGAAAGGCCTTCTGAGAGATTGCTTACTGATGTGATGACTTCGTCACACAGAGTTCCACCCGTTCCCTTCTCTGGAACAGTTTGCACCACATGGTCAGGGGATCTTGCAAAGAGCTATAGTTGGGAGCTCATTGAGGGCTATCTGGTGAGAAGGGACACATCCTCTACCTAATCTCATCCCGAAGTCCTTCTGAGACACTGCCATGCCATGTATGTCGACATGCACTACTCAGAGTACCGTCGCTTCGTGCTCCGTTTTTGTCACCCCCGTTTTCCCTGAGAACCTCTGCAATTGGACCTTCAAGGAGTGGGCCTGACGCTACGTGACAAAAGGATATAACCGACTTGCAAACTCGCACCGGAGCAGCTTTCTTATACAATTCTGTTGCTTTTTTGACTTATCTCTACGCAGTAGTACCTTTTCGTGCGAAAAGAGGCTCCTTATCCCGCTGTCTTTGATGGGGAGTGCACTCTCAAGTGCCTTACCGTTCTGCTCTTTTTCTGCTAA